>NC_134271.1:106803897-107103897 GCF_031893055.1 Leptodactylus fuscus | reverse complement strand
CTGTAGAAGTGGTATACAGGCTGTATGGCCAGAAGCTTCTCTATTCCCATTCATCTGAATAGGAGCAGAGATGCTTCTACCTTGTATACAGCTCTGGAACCTGCATCAACTGACTGGTGTGGGGTCTGGTTGTCAGAACTCCAGCCATCAGATTGGGTCATGGACAACCACATTTTATTTTTCGTTGGTTTCTACTTTTGCGGTATGATGGCCTGTCAGGAGAGACAATCTACTGTATATCAGTTTGGTGGGAGTTCTATTCCTGACACCCTTACGGGTCAGTTAAAAGATCAGTGATGCTTGGGGCAGCACAGCAACCTATTCATTGCTTACATGGGACCATCTACCTGCACTGGGAGAGGCAATGCGCAGGGTATTAGTCCTATTAACTCTTATGTAAGCAATGAAATTGGGTTTCATCAATTACCCCAATATCATCATGGCCTCTGTGAATAGCTGGTTTGCAGAAGTGATAAGATTCTGATGTGACTTTTACCGGTGTGCTATTGGTGGCCTCTAGGGTTACACCATATACATTGTAATGTTGTATGTTTTTCCGATGCAGCTACAAATCTTAAACTGTTTTTGTTTTGATTTCTCTTTCCTTTTACAGAATTAAAACTGAAAGACAATGGGGGCGTTTTTAGACAAGCCAAAGATGGAAAAGCATAATGCTCAAGGGCACGGAAATGGATTGCGTTATGGACTAAGTAGCATGCAAGGTTGGAGGGTTGAAATGGAAGATGCACATACAGCTGTGATTGGTTTGCCAAATGGACTTGACGGATGGTCTTTCTTTGCTGTATATGATGGTCATGCTGGTTCCCAGGTTGCCAAATACTGCTGTGAGCATTTGCTTGATCACATTACAAGCAACCAAGACTTCAAAGGGACTGATGGACAGCTGTCTGTGGAAAGTGTAAAAAGTGGAATCAGAACAGGTTTTCTTCAAATTGATGAACACATGAGAGTTATTTCTGAGAAGAAACATGGTGCTGATAGAAGTGGGTCAACAGCTGTGGGTGTTATGCTCTCGCCACATCACATTTATTTTATCAACTGTGGAGACTCCAGAGGCTTACTTTGTAGAAGCAAGAAAGTTCATTTCTTTACACAGGATCACAAACCAAGTAATCCCCTTGAAAAGGAGCGGATCCAAAATGCTGGTGGCTCAGTAATGATTCAGCGTGTAAATGGCTCTCTTGCAGTTTCAAGGGCTCTAGGTGACTTTGACTACAAATGTGTCCATGGAAAAGGCCCTACAGAGCAGCTTGTTTCACCTGAGCCAGAAGTTTATGAAATTGAGCGATCAGAAGAAGATGACCAGTTCATAATTCTTGCATGTGACGGCATATGGGATGTCATGGGAAATGAAGAATTATGTGATTTTGTAAGATCCAGACTTGAAGTTACTGATGACCTTGAAAAAGTATGCAATGAAATAGTTGACACCTGCTTGTACAAGGTATTGTATGTCTCTTATGTTGGTCAGGCCCCTCCTATAGTCAGTAATATAAAGTTGTATATTGTATAGGCTTATGCTGTAGTTGGCTTGCTGCATGTATTTGTAGACAAAGGAGGAGTAAGTCAGTAGTCGTAAAGAAATGTATTCTGGACTTAATAACTTGGAGCCTGTTATAGGAAAAAAAATAATCAGTCAAATTTTTAATTACTGTATATGTAAGGGTCCCATCTAAAATGTCTTTATTATTTTGAGGCATGCAAACTCTGTTTTGGAAATGCCAACAGGGCCAGAAGCAGAAATAAAGTAGGCATTATAGATAACATACATTGGGATTTAATACCATAATTTCTAAAATGCTCTGCTCTTAGCGTATTATCATATTTCGCCCCAATGCCACCCATTGTTCGCAAACTCTCTCCTATGCAGTGGCCATAGACACTACAAAGTTACCCTATGTATGTTTGGCAGGTCAGACACAGGGCTGGTTAAAAAGAAGGGCGAGCAAAATGCTGCCAGTATAATACATCCACATATCCATATAAACTTTAAAAAAAATGGGGGGGGGGGGGGGGAGGGGGAAAGGTATATAAATGTATATATTTTAAGGATACTTGGGATGGTTTCGATTTAAGGCTGAATCTAAGCATGAGCTGCTAGCAACATTTTGTTGTGCAAGATCAACAGTGTGAAATCCCATTGTGAGAAAAATATACATGTTCGGACCACAAGTAATCATTATACTTGTATTTCCAACAACTGGGATGAATCAAACACACAATGCATTTTGGGTTTTTAAGTACCCTTTTGTCAAGTGTGCATCACACTCCGTGAATGCACACTCTGGAGCCGATTTATTCAGGGAATGTGATGCCTCTTGACAAAGGAGTACTTAAAAACCCCGAAATGTGGTGTTTGATTCATCCCAATTTTTGGAAATAAAAGCTTATTGGTATATCCTTTCTGGATTTGTGCAGTCCTTTGGTCCCCACATCTATATTTCTCTCACACTCCTGACGTGGTGGTACATCAGTGACATTAGCGATCCACTTGCTATTGCTTATCAATTGGTTGTGTTTTAAACGCAACTTGTCGAGGTGAGATGCCAATCATATTCTGTTTCACTGTATTCGTAAGTGATAACGAAAGGACGACACACTGCTTGGTGCTTGTGTTTTCTGTTTGTCTTCCTAAATGTCATTGTGTCCAGAAGAATACCTGATAAATGGAGGTCAATAGTGCCTATCATAGTTCACAAGTTTTACTTTAGGTCACCCTCTGCTGTCTTCCACCCTTCCAAAGTGTACTGCAAAGTTTTCAGGTCCATACAAAATCAATCATTTTTAAAGTCAGTGACAGAAGTATCCAATTCTAAGAATTGTAGGTTAAGCACTGGGGTCAAAGAAAAAGACATTAGATGTGCTGGGGAAAAAATTGACAATAAGTTTACGTCCGAGCAAATTTTGCACGGATGTAAACTTTACACTTTTGCAAATATGAATACGAATGCATCAGACTTTTAAAGATTTTCACTAAAAATCAAAGAGGTGTCAGTTTTTTTTCTGTTGAGTTGCCAATGGATATGGCCATGAATGCAGGAACTTTCTATGGTTTGTCCCTTATCATACTCTTATTTCCTTATTGTAGCCAGGCTATCAGACAGGGACACTGTGCATGAGAAGATAATCCAGCCACTATAGGGAAATCATGACTGGTTTTCTTACAGGTGCCAGTAATCTGAAGCTATGTGTCTATATAGGTCATGAAGTCCAGGACTCTCTTCATTTAGTCCACGCTCCATGCTGTAGTATAACATTGTAGTATTTGCTTTTGTAACGTGTTGTTTATCCTTTTTCTAATGTCCTTCTCATTTCTCCTTTTAGGGAAGCCGAGACAACATGAGCGTCATACTGATCTGTTTTCCAAGTGCTCCAAAAGTATCACCCGAGGCAGTGAAAAGAGAAGCAGAATTGGACAAATACCTGGAAAGCAGAGTAGAAGGTGGATCACTTAACCAAAATAAGTAACCTAATGAATTGTTTTTGTTAAACTTGCCTTCAAGTGCCATGTAAATGTGGCAGTCAAAGGTCACTGCAGTCTATAGGATGTGAGCTTTGTCTACTGACACAGTTCTTACAATTTTGACAATTCAGCTATTTCTAGATATGTGTTCTTTTTAAAGTAAACTGAACACAATTCAGGGAGGTTCTAAATCCAAACGTTGCATAGTTTTTGTATATCAAAGTAAGCAAAAGAATCTGTTTACTCTTATGAATCAATAGTGTGTCTGATATAACTGCTTCATATGTTCTAGTATGTATATCTTTGCAGATATTTTATCAGTTTTTATTTTTAATGTTGGCATTATAAAAGCATTGCATTATTATTTAGAGCACCGCTGCATGCTTTGTAATGTCTTCAATCTAGTGAATATTTTAATAGTTGCAGTGCCAAAATCCTGCTCCTAGTGCTGGCCAGTTAGGTGTAGTTTTACAGGATAATCATGGTGTATTGGCCTGCGGCTCATTGGCAGATTCATGGTTTTGGTAGCACTTACTGTTAATATTGTGTGTATGACCACTGCAGATAACATATTGTCAGCAGAACTCACAAAATTGTAGTTGAATCTGCAAACAGTCTGCTCTCATATCTATGACTACTCATATTTGGCCATGCACTTTCACTAGTTTTTGGCTCATTTTGCCTTCCGTTATTACTTTTATTGGCCCCCCTTGTGTTCTCAATGGTGAGTGGGTTATAAGATGCTGTTAGATAGCTCTGTCATTGGCGTATCTCCTTTTTACAAGCAAAGGGATTGGACATGTTGAAATTGTACTTGTGCTTGACTTTTCAACCTTGGCAGAGCTATAGGAAACTCCAATACATAATACATAGTTGACCAAGATCAATAGGTTGGGCTGACCTTAATGTGTATTGCCACCTTAAGAAGCATGTCGGGAGTAGTAGGTTTTTTTTTTTTGTTTTTTTTTTTTCCTTTTATACAATGAGTTTGGCATTAGCCATCAAACCTATTGTTCTGTTAGGCTAGGTTTACATCTGCGCCGGAGTCTTCAACAGAAACAATCGAAAATTGGTGGAGAGAAAAGTCCTGTGCGGAGGAATTTTCTCTCCAGCATTTTCGGTATAAAAACGACGGAAACCCAACTGACACCTGGTGGACCCCATTGTAGTCTATGGGTAACTGCTGTTGTTGCAGTCTCTGGACCCATGCGCAGATGTGAACCTAGCCTTACAGAAGCTTTGTGTGAATGTGGTTAAACATGACAAAAATGCTCATTGTGTGTCCATTCATAGGGAATAGTTACCCAAGCAACAACCAAGAATATCCAAAACATCAAATCACGTTTTTGACCAAGAGCCACAAACTACTTGAATCGCTATTTAACCAGCTTTACAGACTTGACTGATTAGTCTGTCACCCATTCAATTCAATGTAGCATACAGCAAAGAGATTAAATATAAGTAAAATAAATCCTAAACTTTGTAGGTTCTTTACTTCATTCCGGACCTACTATTCAGCCAGAGCATGTCTATGAAAGATCTTGTTCTAGGGACATATGTGGATAACACATTGATTTCTATGGGAAGTGTAATAAGTTTCCCCTGTGGTGGCGCTGTAGAGACACTGATTTATTGTGGATTGGATTGTAACTTTGCTGTGTAATTGTTCAAGTTGCAGTATAGTGATTTTAGAATGACTGTTATGTCAAGATTATAACTCTAATACATGTGAATATGTGCAGCATCACTTACCTACTTATGAATAATTATGATAGTGTGTTAGGACACAGAATCCACCAGTCATAACTGGCAATGTCACATCTTATCTACTCCCCTCTGCACAATGACGTATGCACAGGTCATGTAACCTGACTAGCAATCTCTCCCATAGACCTTAATAGGTTCTGCTCCAGACCATTGTGATTATCACCGATGATTCATCTTTAGGAGACAGGAAGGATTTTTAAAATGGAAGATTTTTAACATGGAAAATTTATAATGTCCCTAAAAATTCATAGATATGATTCAGAGACTTTCCCTTTAAGATGGGCATAAACATTGTATCTGCTAAACCTGATGATTTTGATGTGATAGACTGATCATCTAATGCAGTGATGGCGAACCTATGACGTGTCACAGGTGACATGGATTGGCAGCTACTTAGTGTTATTGCAATAAGCAGCTGCTGATACTTTTTACTCACCTGTCCTCTCTCCTGTCCTGCTACCCTCTGCTGCCTCCTGTAGGTAGCGCTACACTGATGTCATGATGCTGAAGATCGCTGGGATGCTATGTACAGTGTCCCAGCTGCCTTCAGCGTAGGCAACAGCGCACCCTGGAGGCAGCAGCAGAGGGTGTCCAGGTCTGGGGTGTGGACAGGTGAGTAAAAAGTATTGGTCACTACTGTGTGGGGTGGGGGGATAATAGGGGGTCATATGTGGAGGGTGGGCTTTAAAAAAAATGGGTCATATACTGTTGGGGGGGGGGGGGGATATAAAAGGTGTCTTAAACTGTGTGAGGGCTATAAATAGAGGCATCATATGTTTGGGAGGCTAAAAAAAGGGGGTTGATGTACTGTGGGGGGCAGAAAATGGGGTCACAGTGTGAGGGCTAAAAAAGGGGGTTATATACTGTGTGAAGTAAATAAATCAAAAATATAATTTTTTTTCTTTCCCCCCTTTTTACTGGAACTACAAATATTACAAAATTCTGGATATTTCTAGATGTGACACACCACCCCAGTTAAGCTAGGTTTTTTGTTGTTGTTGTTGTTTTTTTTTTTTTTTAATTTACGAATTTTGGAGGAGTTTGGCAATGGCTTCTGCTGTTATCTCTGTTGAGAATACCTGCATGCTCAGCCACGCAAGTATCTCCTATATAGCCAGCCTTAGTTTTGGATTAGAGGCTTGTTCACCTATAGTATCTCTTGTTTCTAGGGGCTTTCTACAATAAGCAGTTTAGCTTTGCTCAAGGTTAGATTCATATCATATTCTCTGCGTTCTGCAGGGCAGCTGCTGCTTGGGTTTTGTTCAGTACGCTAGCTTTATATCACCTGGGTGCCATCTGTTATCAATACTGTAAATCTCAAGTGCCCATAGACTTCCTCTACTTTGTACTGTATTTTACATTAATTCCCTATTACTCTCTCATCCTAAACACTAAGTGTAATTGTCACCTTTTTACATTATAAATGATATATTATAGTGAAAGGGTTCCTAGAAACAAGTCTCCTATATTTTTAGTTTTTGCCCAAGTGTGCATCTTCAGGAGCTTGGTAAAGACCAGCGCATTAATTAGGGTTATAATCATTTTAAAACTTTTTAAAAATAATCTGCAGTTTCTGGTCCTTTCTAGAGATTTATTATGACTTATATATGAAATTTAGTGAGCATTTTTTGCCCCTCTCCCTGGAGTACGCCCAAATGAATGGGCCTAGACCAGAGGGTGCAACATTCCACCCACGGAAAAAAGTAAGCTGCCGGTCTACATAGACCTCCATTGTGAGGGGCGGATTCTGACGTGGATTCAGCACCAAAATCCGCCCCCTCTTGCGCCTTGTGAACGAGCCCTTACATGCTGGAGGGATTCCATGGCTGTAATAATGAAAACTGCTCTGCAAGTTGCATTTTTAATACAAATCCTTTTAGGACAATAAGTCTGGTTACATATTGTGACAATTCTATTTTAATTAGAAATATTTTTGGCAAGTCAGTCGGGACCACTCTGAGGCAATGCAAGGGCCTAATAGGATGTCTGTAACATTTAGGCAAAATGCACTAAATGCTATATTGATCCTGAAAAGTCATACTGGTTACCCCAGAATGGTACCAATGAGTCCTTCAAAAGTGAAATGGTTTTTCCAGGGCTTAAAGGGGTTTTCTGGGACTCTTAAATATGATCCGCCACCTGGAACCCGTGGATCAGCTGGTTGAAGCATCATTCTCAAAGTGGCCGTGTGGCCTTACTTGGCCTGATTGCAGCTAAGTCCCATTCAAGTGAATGTCAAGGACAACATCTATAAAAATGTACGGTGCTGTGCTCGGTAAGTAGTTAAGAGGCTGCAATGCTCACCCAAGCACTTTGAAACAGTGGAGCAGCCTTGGTGGTAGACCCTCAAGGTTCTTTAATTGATGACATAACCTAAGTTTAGGTCATGATTTAATTATGCATCCTGGAAAATCTCTTTACCTAATCTAAGCATAAGTCATTGATTGATCAACTGAAGATCCGTGGGGGTCCGACACCTGGCTCTCCCTTGTTTGTTCCTGGCTCCGTCCCATTCAAGTGAATGGGCTAAGACACCATACCAAACACAGTCTGTGTTTAAGTAGTGAAAAGGACTCAGTGCTCACCTGAACACTGCTGCCTCTTCAAATAGCTGATCAACAAGGGATCTGGGATCTTCAATTAATTTAAGATTAATTTAAGATATTAATTTAATTCAATTAAAACATTTTTTTTTGTGGATAAGACGTTCGAATAGCCTTTAGAAAGGCTATTCGTCTCTTACCTTTAGACGTGGTCTCCGCCGCACCGTTCCTTAGAAATACCGGTTTTTACCGGTATGCAAATGAGTTCTCCTGCAGCGATGAGGGCGTCCCCACCGCTGCCAGAGAAGTGTCTCCAAGCGCCGTCTCCTTCTATATCCGCTGTGTCATCTTCAATGTCTTCCGGCGCAGGCTCGTAACTTCTAGCAGAGCAGACTGCGCAGGCGCACAGGTCACAGGAAAATGGCCGCTTGCACAGTATTGTTAGCGGCCATTGGCCTGTGCGCTTGCGCAGTCTGCTCTGCTCTGCTACGAGCCTGCGCCGGAAGACGACATTAAACATGACGCGGCGGACGAAGAAGGAGGTGGCGCTTGGAGACTCTTCTCTGGCAGCGGTGGGGACGCCCTCATCGCTGTTTGAGCGCTGGGGCCCGCCCCCATCGCTGCGGGAGAACTCATTTGCATACCGGTAAAAACTGGTATTTCTGAGGAACGGCGTAGCGGCGATCACATCTAAAGGTAAGAGACTAATAGCCTTTCTAAAGGCTATTCCGACGACTTATCCACAGAAAAAAGTTTTAATGGTAGAATCCCTTTAAAGGGGTTTTCTGGGCAAAATTATTTTTTTTAGTCAGTTAGTGCTATTAAGTTAATAAGTACACCCAAATACCTTTTAGCATTGTTTAGTGATTTCTGGGTTTCTCTGTGAGCTCCTGGCATCCTCTGCAGAACAGAACTTCCTACTCGGAGCTGATTCGCATTAATTCTCACCCCCTCTTACACCCTCCCTGTTTCCCTAGCTCGCCTGCCCACAACTCGCCCTTCCCAACTAACTCAAACAACCCCCACCCCATAATACTTGCCTGTCTTCCTGTCCAGATCTTCTGAGCACAGGAGATTACTTTCTTCTGTAGGGCTGGTTCATCTACTTGACGTCTGCTTGTGCAATAGAGCCGGAGTGTCAGTATGTGCTGTAGCCAGTACTGTGGCTCTATTACACAGCCGTGAGAGGCAGGCAGACATTAAGAGGAGGAGCTGGTCCCCCAGAAGGCAGTGATGATTTGTGCCCAGGAGATCTGGACAGGAAGACAGATAAGATTGATGGGATGGAGATTAGTATTGGTGACATTTCATTTCCAGAAACTGAACGTCACCGGAAAATGTGCATGGGGCAGTCACTGGACCGCCCTGGCGATCTAGGTAAATATACTTCTTCTTCTTTCTTCCTCCTTCCTCTTCTCTCTTTTTTTTTTTTTTTTTTTTTTTTTATAAAACAAAGCAAGTTAGGTAGGTAGCTTAGCGTAGAAGTATAATTTTATCCCAGACAATCCCTTTAAGCCTGAAAAAATGTGCTAATAAAATTCAGCAACACAGAATTTAAGAAAAAAGTGGAGATTTTATTCATATCATATATTTATATAGATTTTTTTTTTATGGCATAATAGTAACAAAGGTTGATAAGTTAGTGATACCAAACTTCTATACATAGCTTTTCTCACTTGAGGTATAGTTTAGAATTTTTCTAAGCACATAAAGCACTTTTTACTCTGTGGGCTGTGTCATTGTGTTGGCTCTAATGCCTAGATTCCTCCACATAGTATAACGCTATCGATTGACAAATATGCACTTGTTTTCTCAGGTAGTCTATTGTGGCATTTACAGCAGATGTTACGCTATTGGATTCCAAATGCAAAGTTAATCTTTGGCTTCATAAGTTGGGCATTTCTATAGTTTGTGTCTGTGTACAAGTGCATGGTCATTATGTCCTTGCCTAAATAGTCTTGTTTGCTGACTTTTCTCCTTTTTTGTAAATTTTTGTGCTATAAAACTGACAGAGTAGTTACTAGTAGTAGTCACTACAGCCTCTGTGGACTCATGCATAGCCATACATAGGACATAGAGCATTGGAGAGTAGAGGTCTCCAGCAGCCCAGACCTCTTAATCCCCTACTCAGTGTGTAAAACACCATTATATTTGTGATCACTGTGGGTCTGACTGTTTGGCATCCCAATTGATCACAAAAAGGGGACCTGCAAATGGTCTGCTGTGAATAGAGCAGTGGTGTGCGTTCTTGGCCATAGCTTCATTCACTTCTGTAAAAAAAAACAAAAAACAGTCATCCGCATTCCCACAAAAGTCTTGTAGAAGTGAATAGTGGGGCCTAAGAATGTGCAGCACCAGCCCTTTCACATGAAACATTTAGGGATATCTGCAGACCACTTTTCTCTTTAATCACTTGGGGTGCTGGCAGTCTCACCCCAAACTATGGGACACTTTTCCCTTTTAATTTAAATCTTCTTAAAACTTAGGTTTTGACAAGTGCAAAGGCAGAACTGACTTAGAGGGCGGAAGATGTTTTGTGCTCCAGCATTCTCCTTTTAGCCCCTGTACAAGTTTACATGGCTCAAACCTTGTGTAGTGTGTACAATATGCATAGACTATACTCTCAAACATACCATTTGTACAATATTGTACAGGTACCCATACATGTCTATTAACTAAGTGCAATGAATAAGGAAAAGCCTTGTGGAGTAGGTGAGTGTAGCAAAGTGTCATTAAAGAGGTTTTCCAACTCTTAATAATTAGCATATTGCTAAGAATACCAAACTGTAAAATACTTTCCTTCTGCTCCCCATCCATCATGGGTAGTGTATTTACACCTTGTGCTCTGTTGTTTTGTGTTGTGGTTTTTTTTGTTTTTTGTTTTTTTGTCATGTTTAATGGTCTTTTAGGGATTGGAAAAACCCCTTTAAACTTTCACCCTTGACCTGATGGGTCTTCTAAGTGTAATGAAAGATAATGCGCAATATTGTCCCTTTCATAAAAGGAAGCAATTCAGTATTTTGTGTTGGATTTTGGTTTTTTGGATTTTTTTTTTCCTTCCTAACTTTTTCTATTTTAAACCCATGACATACTCTTTACCCTGGTGTGGTCTTTTTGGCAGTTGAATTAAGGGGTGTGTTCCTGATGGTGATCAGTAGGAGCACATGGCAAAGTGTACATTCACTAGCACTACAGTGATCATATGTGCCCCCTGGCATTATAATATAGAAGTATTGTTATGGTGTCAGACAAGTTCATTACCTGACATTTTAAGGCTTGGGCTACAGTCACACTATAGTTACTAATGCCAGTTTCGGTCATCTGTCATGGGTTAACAGGAACTGACACTTGTACATCTACTTCTGTAGCCCGTCCATCTGTGTTCAGTCCCATTGACTCTAATGTAAGAAAAAAAAAAAGAGGGACACTGTCTTCCATCATGTTTGTTTACTTCTCTGATGCAGGACTTTTTCCTCCATCAGAAAAGTAAAAAAAAAATAAACTAAAAACAGAAAGCTCCCATCATGTTTTCTACATTGTGCGGGCACAGACTGAGGGGGCTCAGTCTTAATCTATCATTTAATGTCTGTCTGCTCTCATCCTGTGACGGAAGAGCGCACCAGACATTAGGGTTGTTTATTTCCAGATGTGGTAAATCATATAGTTCACAGATTTTGCCACAATTTTTATTGCGCACTTTTTTTTACCCTACAAACAGATGGGTTTTGCAAATAACAAATCTTTGGTTATTTTGCCACACTTGCCCTTAGTCCTGATCTAAAGTTACTTCATACTCGCAGGTGTTAAGGGAATATCTTGTACAACATTCAACTTTGTAGGAGACCATATATAGAAAATTATTAGAGAAATTTCCATTACCTTGTAGATCAACTATGCAGGATAGGAGAAGGCTAATAAATACTATTCCCCCAAAATCTAAGGCAGAGATTTTTTTTATCCTTTTTAATTGCATAATGATAAAAATTGGAACCTTTTGAGTTTTGGGGATGTATAATTTTGTATGTGGGTTATTCTATTTTGATTTCTTCCTTTTTAATGGTTTTTTGATTTGTCATCTGTATTATGCCGTATGTATTATAGTTTACTAATCTAATGTACTTGTTTAGTGGAGACTGTTCTATGTAATCCTCTTCCAGGATGTTACTGTCTAGAGAACATACTTTTTATTTTTGTATATTTAATTTCAGCAATAGATTCAATTGTAGATTCAATTTAGATGTTAACCTTACACAATAAAATAATTTGGCAAAACAAATCTGATATCTTTGCTTTTTATTCAGCACCAAACCTTATTGTGTAAAAATGTATGGGTTTTTTTTTTTTTTTTTTGGTGTGTGGATGATCTGATGTACTAAAAAAAATGGCTTAGCGTTTATATATTGAATTGCATGTAAAATGGTCAGATTGCTTCAGGAATATTTATCTGTAGAGTAAAGCATTCATTGCCTTTCATTATGGTACACAGAAGGCATCTTATCCTGTGACAAGATACTGCATTCCTTTGCATGATTGTAATGGTTAGCTGTGCTTTACACTGGTTGCAATTGAATAGCACTTACAAAACAAGTACTTCTAATTCCTAGAGATCATAAAGAAGCAGGGTGAAGAAGGTGTACCGGACTTAGTCCATGTGATGCGTACGTTAGCCACTGAGACCATCCCTAACCTCCCACCTGGAGGAGAATTGGCAAGCAAGTGAGTTGACCTGAGTATTTTGTGTCTGTCACATTTATGTGTAGGAATAACTATGCCACACTTCATGAAAATAAGTTTAAATGATCTTTTACATTTAGTATTTGACTAATAAAACCCCCTACATTTATAATTCCTGCTCATATAGAGGTGTAGTGATATAAGTCAGAGCAGAAAGCCTTTGCAAAGAGGAGCTTGCGGCCTGGCATACCCTAAATTACATGGTTGTCATTAAGCTATATGCACACAAGCGTGTGCATGTAGCCGGGCCATGATGGAATAGCACTGATAGCACCTGGATGACATCCGTGTGCCTTCACTGCTTTGTTAGCAGGTATTGGTGGATCTGTCCTGAGTTTGGTTTTGGTTTTTTCTTTTTGTTGCCCCACCACCCCTTTCCCCTATACACTGGCCCGTGATGATATACGGTTGTGTGTATTGAGCCATATAAATGAGTCAGTGTCCTAGCTGTGAGACACACGGCTAGCACACAGGTCTCATGCGCATAAACATGCGTGTTGTCAAAGTGTTGATCGCTAGAGGTTTTGGCTCCTGGAACCTATGGTGATGCGCTTGTTGCTAGCCAGTCCATTATAATAGAACAAATTATGTGTTTTCTCTTTGCTCAGAGACCTGTAAGCTGGTTAATCACTTCATGTGAAACTTTCTTTGGTTTTATCCAGAGCTGTGGGGTCGGTAGGCCAAGAATATGATGACCCATTGTCAGACTTCTACTGCGGCTCATTAATAAATGACTGACGGCAATGGTCAGTCATAAGCAGTAAAGCTGTCATCACAGTGATACTCATCCCTATGAAAGTAAATGCAATACCAATAATTGTATACGAAATGATAAAACAATCTGGTCTGCCAGCAACTTGTATGGATGGAAAAATGTCCAGTTTTCTATTGCAAACCCTTTTGCCTGGAGAGGGGTTTCTGCCGTGTAATTTAAAGGATGATATCCAGATTTGCTGGTGCTGCCACAATTGTTTTTCTTTAAAAAAAAATTTTTTTATAAAAATGATATATAGGTCATTAGTAGAGATGAGCGAGTACTGTTCGGATCAGCCGATCCGAACAGCACGCACGCTTTGAAATCAATGCACGCGGCGGGTTAAGCGGCCGGCCGCCGTCAAACCGGAAGCACCAGGTGCTTCCATTAATTTCAATGCATGCGTGCTGTTCGGATCGCTGATCCGAACAGTACTCGCTCAACTCTAGCCATTAGTTTAAGATTGCTTGGGGTCCTACATCTGGCCCTATCATGATCCACTCTTTTGACCATCAGAAGCCATATACCTGGTATACAACTGAATATCGCTATGCTCCTATTCAAGTGAATGGGAGCAGGCTGCAGTTCCAGGCAGCACCTCTACACTGTGTCAATTGGAAGCTGTACATCCATAATATGTAATTTTTTCTTAGCATTAATGAACTTTATTTTTATGAATTGTGGCATATTGTTGTATAGCATGATCACTTTTTGTGTTGTGCATAGTGTTGCCTGCCTCCCCTTCCTGTTTTAGCGTTTTGTGTTCCCCTTGTTTTTATTGTTATACCGTCCCCTTAATACACTTTCCTTTTATACTGGCCTGGATAATATATGAATCGTTAATCTTTTTTTCATTTATTTTTTTTCCTTCTGTTTCCTCCTTGGTCAGAGGGCAATAAAATATGCTACTAGTACCTTACTTTTTGCATTGTTTTCTATGAATGCATACAGAAGGTCTTGTTTTTGCTGCAAATGTAGCTTTTCTCCTGAATCCATATACTGTAGGTGGCTTCTAAACTCTAAAGTTTGTTCCTAAACACTGATCAGCCGTAACACTTAAGGCCTGGTTCACATTTGCAAATGGTTTCCGTTCAGGTGTCCGCTTGGGGTCCCCTTAGACTATAATGGGGTCCATGGTTTCTGCACGAAAAATGCAGAGAGAAAAAGTGCTGCTTGCAGGAGGAGGACGGAATCCCCAAACGCAGATGTGAACTGGGCCTAAAACTATGACCAGTGATATAAATATTAAGTTGTCATGGCACCTGCCAAAGTTTTGGATACTAGTGAAGAGTAATTGGCACCAGAATGCTCTAGGAGATGAAGACAAGCCAACAGAGGTGTGTTATGCTCCAGGCAGTGTTCTACTGGGAATGCTCGGTTCCTTGCATTTATGCTGATCGTACTTTGACACTTACAGCCTGCCTCTACGTTGTTGCAAACCAAGTACAGCCCTTCATGGCAACTGTATTTCCAAATGGCAGTGGCCTCTTTCAGCAGGATAATCCAGATGCCCAGACTACAAGTATTAGGAATGCTTAGAGAAGCTTGACTGTGGTGACCAGTTCTTCCTAAATTTCCCACATCTCAATCCGGTGAAGCATCAGTGCTGGAAAAGCAAGTCTGATCTGTAAGAATTAGAGATGAGCGAACACTGTTCGGATCAGCCAATCCGAACAGCATGCACCCATAGAAATGAATGGAAACACCTGTGACGCTGACTTTGCCGGCGGCCGGCCGGCGCCACAGGTGCCTCCATTCATTTCTATGGGTGCGTGCTGTTCGGATCAGCCGATCCGAACAGTGTTCGCTCATCTCTAGTAAGAATGTCTCTAGTTGTTACTGAGGGTTTGCTGGTCTTCTAGACTGTATTAGGTGGTTTTATAGTCATGACTGATTTAGTGTATGAGCTTTTTATATTAAGGCATTTGAGCCCACATATAGAGGGTTTGTATAGCTATAAATCATAATGTACATCTTAATCCATAAGCCTTCCTTCCGGCAAGGTGCATAAATTGTGCCACAGATTGACCAGATTTCACCCTTTATACTTTGATATAGTGTAAAATCGTTTTTTGGGGAAAAAATTTTTTTTGACCGAGCCATTTCAAAACCAACCCACATGTCATTGTGTTGAAATTTGCCAGCGTGGAGTCTGCAGATCCACCATTTCTACATTTAACGTAACACAAGCAAGTTTGTGTCATTGGATGTCATTGCAGTACAAGAAAATGAAAACCTATGATACACACAAGTGAAGGGAGACTGTTTTCTCTGAAGAGAGAGATTTATGTAGACTTTTTTTTTTTCTTTTCTTCTTCTTATACATCCAGTGGTCCATGGAGGAAAAAGTATGTAGCAGTTAAATGGTTTGAAAACAAGACTTCATTTTCATGTATTTTTATTTATTGTACTTTTTATTGTATAATGTACACTGGTGGTGGTGATATAGTCCAAATGTAAGCATATCCAGCAAGAGATTTAGTAAATCATTGCATTCTTATTGTCTTATAGTAAGTCGTCCTCCATGTTTGTTTATAATACTGTTGTGATTCTTACAATTTGATTTAGGCGGAGTGTAATTGAAGCAGTGTACAACAAACTGAACCCATATAGAAACGATGACACTGTAAGTATATTACATAAACCTTTTAAAGTCTTTCCAAGTCATAAAAAATTGTCCTGTACAAGATAAACTATCATAGTGCATCTGCTATAGATGTTAGCCCGGAAGTTGAGGACTCCCGGAGGTGTGTAGCTCCTGCAATCTCAGATAAAACACCAAGATGGCAGGTAGTAGCAAAGCACTCTAGGATGGGCAGAAGTTGACTTTTGGTGAAACAAACCGTTGCAATCGTTTTAACCATCAGAAATAGCTAAGTAATTTTCAAGTGTTAACTGCATAACAAACTGACAAACTAACAAACAGCAGAACTCTGTAAGACATAGAGCAGAAGAATCGGGACGTGAGGGAGGACACTGACGCAATGTGGACGTTAAAAGGGTTGTCCATTTTTGCCTGAACAGTCCATTTAAGTGCCACAGTTGTGAAGGTGATAAATGTGATCTGTTTCCAGATCACCTCAGTGTGGCCTTTAAGTTCCGCACAGTAATAGTTTTTTCCTGTATAACTAATTTTGCTACTTAATCTCACGTGGTATGATGGTGTGATTTTCGCTAACTTTGACCATGAATGTGCACATAAGGGTGTGTTCACACAACAGTTATTGGGGTTTGTTCATCTGTCATAGGATGAAAGCAACTGACATTAACGGTAGTAGAGTAATGGGCACAGGTGGAGCCCCTCCGTTCCTGTTGACTGTAACAAAAAAAGAAAACATACTGTCCCTTCATACTTAGATATTTTCTGAAAGTAGACTCCTGCAACATTGTCAAAAAGCCGCTTAGCACTTTAAAAATCAAAATTTAATGAAGGTGGAAGTTCGTATAAAGTGCATATTTTATAAAACAAAAAAGCATATACATTTTATATTGGTTGGTTGGATATTGATTTGCTACACCTAAATGCATTGAGCTCATTTGTACCAATTAGGTCTACACATGAACTGTAAGGAACAAAATTCTGTTTTTAGACTAAGGCCCTGTGTAGCGGGCTGCAGCAAAAAAAAAAAAAAAAAAAAAAAGCATGGTGGGAAAAACCATGGAGGCAACAAATTCAGTTATACCTATAGGGAAACCACTGGCATTTCCATAGGTATAGTTGACATGCTGCAGTTTCCAAAACATGAAAATCGCAGCATGTCTGCTGTGCATATTTTTCCATAAGGTGTGGATGGGATTCACTAGTCACCTTACAGTGACCTTTTTTTCCGCTAAGTTTCCACAGCAACCAAATGAAGGCGTTTACGCCATGTGGTGCCTCAGTCTTAAGCCTTAAAATGCAGGCACTACATACAATGAAAAGCAAGTTCACCCCGGAACCCTGTATAATTCTTGAAAGCAGACAACCTGAAAATTACACTTGCCTCAATGGATGATCCACAGTCCTATCCAACTTCATGTAACTTTGTGACAAAGACACCTCAACAGGAGCTTTCAGCCTTAAAAACAAACAGAAGCCAAGCAATGTTTTGCGGTCATCCACAAATGTATTAAAAATCTATTCTGCACACAGTAAACAGTTACCTTGATGCCAAAATTAGCATTTCTGAGTACAGTATACCTCATACAAAAATACAACTTAGTGTTTTATGTGTGCAACACCTTCATGCAACTTTGCAGCAAACAGATTACAAACAATATCAAATTTAAAGCTAAAGTGCATACTCAAGTAACCACTTTCTGTAAACCAAATGTACTTCCCATAAAACTGGAAGATGTGAAGAGTTCTTGCATACTACATGTGTGTATGTATATGTATATATATATATATATATATATATATATATATATATATATATATATATATACACATACACACAGGGGCAGGTGTTAAAAGAAATTCCCCAGCCAATTTTGTTGCCAGCAAATTAAAGTAAATGCTTACATACCAATATTTTCCATACTCCTATACAAACTGTAACCCTAATGAATAAAGCTAATCTCTCTACTTGGGTAATGGGATAAGTAGGTCAATTTCAGAATTGCGTTATATGGGTGCTTTATGGCTCATATATTATGGACACAACCTCTGTAGTTCATTATTACTACAGTTGGAGAGCCATAGTTCTAGATTTGGTGACCCGCTTCAAGACTCTGTTTCACCTGTCCGATAGATGCAAAAAAAAAAAACAAACACAAAGTTATGCCCACTTGAAAGCAGACAACTTTTTTTTTCTATCTGATGGAACGTCTTTCCGTCTGTCAGAAATATTTTTACATTCATCTCTTGTGATTTATTAGCTTGTAATGGATATCAATAGAATAGCATCAGCATGTTTTACTCTATAAAGATCAGGATGGGGGACCGTGTTGAATGTAAGCTTTGATGAATTTGAGTATGTTAGGGTAAGTTCACATGGAGGAATTTGCCATGGATTTGGGTGCAGATTCTGCTCAGATTTTGCTTCTGATTGTTTTCAGTGGGAGGTACAGGTCACAGCAGGATGATGAAATGAGTGCCCTGCTCGATCTTACCGCTCAATCCTCTCTGCTGGTTAGGCATATTTATCAGGGCCTATTCGGCAGCAGAAAGCCACAACTGAATACTGATGCCCGGTGGCAGAAGCTCAAGATCATCTTCTGCTGTGTGAACTTACCCTTTAGTGTGTGTTTTGAAACTCTTGGTGTCACAATCTGGACACTGGTAAACATCTGGGTCACAACTCCAAAAAACATCCTGATTAGATTGAGAGGTATTGCATAAGAATACCCCTCTGACAGAGGACAAAATTACAGTATTCTCACTAACTGATAGATGACATGTGTAGAGACAGTTACCCCCTCCTCCTGGGGTCAGGTACAGTTAATGCACAGGCAGTGATTATTTATTTTTTGAATGTCAGTGAAGTTCTTTCATCCACTTCAATACTCGGCCTGGGTCTTCTGTGCAGCCCTGTGAAGAGAGGACTGTCTGATCTCACGAGAACTCCAGAGATTACGCAGCAGAAGCAGCTCGGACACTGTCCTCTGCTAATTGGACAGTGTTAGACTGACGTAGCTGCTTTCTTCATTGTCAGAAACGCCCTTCTGACAGTGAAGCCCTTAATTAACATACAGGGCGCCAGAATTAACGGGGCTCAGATCTCCAAAACAAGCAGGGCTACAGACCTAATTCAAAGTGCACCAGAGTCTGTGCAGCTGCATCTGTAACATGGGACAGAAAGCTGCACAGGCTTGGAGTGGTGACAGGTCCTCTTTAAAATGAATCCTAAATCTCATTCGTAGCCCTTCATGGATCCTGAGAAATAATACTGAAGTGCCTCCCTATCATATGACATGCGTGCATGGCAGGGAAAGTGTTAAACTCCTGCATGGTGACTGTTATGTGTGCACAGCAGCCAGTCATGGGCCTCTAGGTGTTGTCAAACACTGTGACATCACTTACAACTGCCTTCAAATAGCAGTCCCTGTGGACAACATGTCATGATGGAGGAGTGTAAACACAGATGTGTAGGGTGATGTAAACAGTGGCAGATGGAGCACTAAAGAACTCTGAAGAGAAATACGCTGACAATTTTTTTTTTTTTTTTTGCTGTTTTTTCAAACTAGTAGTTGTTTCAAAGGGAATGGGAATGGAATGGGAATGCTTTACTGATCTGTGAATAAACTGCTTTGTGATGGAAAGCTTCTATTTAGCTCCAGCATGATTTTAAAGCTACATGCACATGACTGTGTTTAGTCTATCAGTCAGTAAAAAAAGGCACAGATGGCATACGAGTTAGTATTCATATGTCATTTGTGGTTTGCACTGACCCATGTATGGGCAGGTATAGGACTTGCTGCATATTTTGTGGATCTTCAATTCAGCCCGGCTACAAAAACTACTGCTGTGTGTAAGGCTGAGTTCACATGGAGTTTTTTTTTGGTCAGGAATCTGCCTCCAAATAGAGTACTATTGGGAGGCTTTTTTTGGAGGCTGATTTTGTGGCGGATTTCTGACCAAAAAACTGTGTGAACTGAGCCTAAGAGTCCATACTTTTTATCTGCAATGTGGATCCAAAATTGCGGATAAAAAGTACAGTCACGTGCATGAGGCCTTAGCTGACATTTTTGTTTCCACCTCCTTCTTTTCTGTTTATTTTTCCCTCTGTAAATTTGCATAGACCTTGAAATCAGCATAAGGAGGTTTCTAGTGTGAAATTTATCAGAGGTGGAAGGAGAAGAGAAACAGTCTTTAATGAATTGGAAAAAATGCTTCTGTCTGCTCTTGGGGCCCGTTCACACGGACACAGAGGGGGCGGATTATGGCGCGGAATCCACGTCATAATCCTCCCTCTCACAATGGTGTTTGTTTTTCCGCTAGGTTTTTTTTGCAACATGACCTTTCTTGAGGCGGATTCTACCTCGGAAGTGAATGGGAGGCAGAAGCCGCGTCTTGGTTTTTTTTCCGAAAAACGCAACCAAAAACTGTGATGCGGTTTTTACAGTCCATTCGCTGTCCGGGAGGGAAAAACTGCCTGGCGTTTTCTGAAGCGGTTTTTACCAAAAACTGCTCCAGAAAAACGCCTCAAGGTCCAAAAACTGCTTCCTAATTAGGAAGTGTTTTTTTTTTTTTTTTTTTCTGGACCAAATTACACCACACGGTATTCACGTGTGAACTAAGCCTTAAAGTTTTTTTTGTTTTTTTTTATATAATTGCTTGTACTACCGACTTATCTTGTTTGAAAGGTTGGAGACCATTTAAATTAATGAATTATTAAATGAAAAATTTTGCTAACTAAAATGTTTTTTTTTTTTTTTTTTTTTTTTTTTTTTTCTTAAGGATTCTGCGTCAACTGATGACATGTGGTAAATGTATCCGTTTAGCAATGGAGTTTACATCCATCCTCAATGAACATACAGCCCAACCTCAGTGATCCTTCTTAGCGTCCATCCTCAACCTTTTTTCATTTACAGAAGGGAATATGATGTGGGTGAGCTTGGTGAAAAATAAAACTCCCATCAGTACAAACAGCCCCTCCGAATATTGTACTGTTTTCCTAATACCCTTTCTCTACACACACATATTATATATATATTTTTTTTTTTGTAAAATGGAATTTTCTGTTAATGTACCTTCAGACAATACATGTTGTAAATCAGACTCCAGCAAATTCTGTTGTATGATTTTTTTATTTTTGTTTGTAAAGTGCAATTGTCCTTGTACAAAATTGTCATATTTAATTATGGACTGCAAATTTCTCTAAAGGTTACAGGAGATCTAGCTTGTTATGTGATGCAACCAGTTATCTAACCCTATACGTAAATGTGGTGGTATTAGATTGGACAGAGAGCAGCAACATAACCAGCTGGGGGGTCCCTACGAAATTGTTTATAGACTTGTAACTTTAGTGTACAGTATTTTTCAGGATGAAGAGCAGCCTTCCATTCTGACAGCTTTGATTTTTGGCTTGGAGATATTTGATTACAGAATGTTCCTCTTTTTGATATTAAAATGTGACTGACAATGCAGTCTTTTATGAACAAATCTGTACCCACGATTTAACCATTCAGATCCATTATCAAATAATCAGTCGTGTGTGTCGATTGTGTGTTTTTTTTTTTTTTTTTCGTTTTTTTTTCCTTTTTATTATAAATAACTACACTGGCTGGGTCTGTTGCTGCTACAGAGAGTTTTGAATTCCATTTTATCAATAAAGCTTGATTTGACAAACACAATTATTAAAGGAGTAATTTCTCGTCTGCTTTTTGGAAGATTCTGCCATATATATTGGGGGAAAAAAAGTAATTTGTAGTAATGAATATTGAAACCAATGTGTTTGAGGGAAGCATACCCCCCCCATTTCCTTATTACATTTTGCAACTTTACTATATGTTAAGTTCTATTGCAAGCAGCTGTTTGTTGTCCTGAGCTCTGTCTGTGGTAAAATAAAGTTCTGATCCAAGTTTCACTTCACTAGTTCACGTGATGAGCAAAACTAGCGATTGCACAGTATTTGTGATATGCAGCATGTTAATGTTTTAATGACTGGTTTTCTGCCACCCAATATAATTGTGACAGTAACTTTGTAAACCAAGCAAACTTTGTCCTCATGTCTTTTTGTCACCTGTTGTAGCTGAGGGGTTTTTATTTTATATAAAGTACTCATGGCCTATCCTTAGCATTCAGTGTCAATATCAGACTGTACTCTCAGCTTATGAAAGTTGAAGCAGTTTGGAGGGCCTATGATAATGGTGCAATACCGAGCACATCTGCTATAGAAAGTAGGGTGGTACACATGTAAACCAGCACTGGCTCAAGTCTGATATGTATTGAGTCCCCTACAGACAGCCCTACTAATTTGATATGTCTTGACTCATCTAAAGACGGCCCCACCATTCTGATATTGATTCTCTATTCTTTGGATAGGCCATATAGCGTTAAACTCCTGGATAACCTCTTTAATCCTAGCCATGTATATTAACATTGAACTTCAATTACAGCACATATAAAGGAAAGACTTCAAGATTGTGTGAATCCCACAGAACCTGCATAGTCAAACTTGTTGAAAAGTGTGAATTTTATTATAATATGAGTGACCCTTAGAAAATTCTATTGTTTCTTGAACTCTGTCGACCTTTAGACCTTTTGTTGTAACTGTTGGATATAATAAGGTGCTTTGAAATGACAAGTCAATAAGAGTTAACATGCTACAAGCTGATAGCCGCTTGGGTTACAGCAGCTCATAGTTGTCCCCTTACCATAGATATTGGTCTTTTTTTACTGTAATTTATGGACATTGCCAATAGCCATGTAAAGATTCCTGTGTGACACCCAGAAGCGGTCTCACTGCAACCACCATTTACATTCTGCAGATGCAACCTATTGCTGTTGCTGGTGTAGATGAAACAGACATGGGATTTCCCTACAGATTTGATGTCTCAGTTGTACTATACATGTTCCTCTATTTTTATTTGATTTAGTTTTCCTTTTGTAACAGTGTTTCTGTATCTACATCCTTAACCTATCACTGAGGTGCTGAAATTTGTCTGTTTTCCATTTTGTTACCTTTACAAGCATGAATGAAGAACACAGACACATGTATTGTATTAAAATTAGTTTTTTGGTTCACCAGACCTTTCTTTTATTTAACTTCAAATAAAGACTGCAAAATGTCCTATTGTTGTACAGTGAAAAATGTTCTTGTAACATGTTTTACTTTTAGTGATTTATGTGCATGTGGTCACGGGATAACCTATCTGACTAATGTTTGAGTTCACTAGTAAATTATTTTTTTTTCCTAGATTTATGAAGCAGTGCCATTTATTTTCCTTAAATGAATCAGATTGTTTCCTTATAAGAGGCAGAACCTCACAAGTGTAATGTGCAGCTAGGCATAAAAATACCATTGTAAATATAAGATCTTACATGAAGTATGTGAGAGTGTACACTTAATCCAGACATATGAAGGCACATTGTGATTGGTGGAGGCTCTGACAGGTGATCAGTGTTAAATGTTGGACCTTTTACAGCATTCACGATGCAGGTTACTGCAAACTGTGAGTAATCTCCCTTATAGGAAGGTTGACTGATAAATTATATACAAAGTGGCATTATCATTGCTTGCTTTAGCCTCACATGCAATGTTTGATGCCGTTTTCTGTAGCTAAGGCGAGAAATTAATCTATCAGGAATAATATCTACAATGGTATGTCCAGGGCAGTCAAATATTCTGAGGCGTAATTATCTGGATTTGCAAGGGGGAAAAAAAAGCGTATTTTTGCTTCATCAATTTTTCGCTAAGGCGTTTCTCTGCAGACTTCTCCCTCCACAATGCATATGGTAAATTCTGCAACAAACTCCATGATTTACATATAATTGGGTTTTGCTGCAAATTCATTGCTGTTTTAGTTGTGGACATAAGAATCTGCAGTGTAAAATTGGTACATATGGACATATTTTTATTTCCTATTCATTTGAATCTTTCAGTAACTAAACAAAGGGGCTTTGCTTTCCCCCTGCCCCTGAAATGGCACCACTTTTGATAATGTGTCTGGTATTGCAAGTTGGCCCCATTCACTTGATTTTAGGCACTATTCACATGGTATTTAATGGTAGTTTGCACAGCATTTTCCCCTCTGTTGATCAAAATTCTCCTCCTTGTAGACATTGTAAATCTACATCACCTACGTCAGTATGTTCTAAAGTATTCCCTGTAAGCTCAGCTTAGAGGGAATACTAGAGCACACAGCCTTCTAGGGAAACTCTAGGCATACCTTCAGTGCTGGTACAGGGAGGTATGGATGATTTGAATGGGGCGCCATGCAAGGTGGGGATAACCTTGGGGGATAAAGAGTGGGGATATCTGCTTGTCAGGAGCCGCCATTTTAGCAGCAATGGAGACGTGGTTGATAGAGCATCGTGTGTTCATGTACAACACCTTTATTGAAACAGGCCATTCTGTCATTCAAACACAGACGTTTCCGGAATCATTTCAACATTGGCCGTCATGGTCGCGTTCCGAAGTTTGACACAATAATGAAGGGGGTGAATCACTTTCAACGAACAGGTTCTTTGAGACCTAGAACTGCACGAGGAGGTGACCGACTGATACAGACCCTGGAAAACATCGAAAGGGTGCGTGAAGTAGTTGAAGCCAGCCCTTGATGTTCGGCCATACGGCATGCTCGTGCTCTTCGCATGTTGGACTGATCAAAGAACCTGTTTGTTGAAAGTTATTCACCCACTTCATTATAGTGTCAAATTATAGAGGCATTTTTCAAAAGGGCTGAATTACTAATGAACAAAAAAAAAAAAAAAAAAAAAAGTTTTTTCAGACACGTGTAAGGGTGGCCATACAGAAAGATGGAGGCAGATTTATTGTTGTTCCTACCCTACCACAAACAGTCTATATTTGCAGTTACATTGTCTAGACATGTTTTAATGCATGTTTAATGACTCGGGCAAAAGATTTTGATGGAAATATTGCAAATCAAGGACTAGTGGCTCTCACCAGAAAACTGGATACAGCTAACTTTTTGGGCACTGACTGTGTCATTGGTTGGATATGGCCGTGGCTCTCTTTGCATGACCATGTTGGTGAATGGCGTTGCATTGCAGTGCTGTGACAGTTGCAAAAAAAGTCAAGCAATGTTTGTGACTAGAAGCCACAGCCTTCTCAGTCACCATGCAACTCGAATCACTAATTCAAGTTAAGTAGTTGCGACACTGTCATGCGACTGGAGTTTTGGCCAAAATTACTACGTGGTCCTAGCCTAAAACTATTGTGGAATTATACAAGACAAGTATGTGCAAGACTGATGTGCTTTGCCCATTATAAAAGGATCTCTTGTGGGCAGGTATGCCCATGGGTGCTGTTAGGATTGCAGACAGTGGGAGAAATTTATTTACCCATCTCAACCAATTTTCTGGCATGTTTGTCACAAGGCTTTCTTGTGGCTAAGGTGCGCCATATTCCCTATTTTGTGCTTTGCTTGCACGTTCTACAAATGTAGTTAGGTCGGAGATGCCTCGGCTGGAAATATTTATTCTAATTTAGGTTATTAAACGGACGTGGGTTATATAGGAAATTTACACCAATGCCTGACTATCGTAGATTTTAATTGTGACACATGGGCATGTGCATGAGAGACTATAGAGTCCTCTAATAATCCGGACGCCCCTTTCACCGTTTGAGATTTCCTACATCAATCTTCATGAAGTCTCCGATCTTAAAGCCCCTCAACGTTTCTTCAGTTTGAAACCTTTTGCCAGTGTTTTTGAAGTTGACGTCTATGGAGAGAAACACTTGTTTAAAAGCATCTACAAACATTTGGCCGATAAATCTCTATTGGGTCTTTTGGATTTCCTAGAGGTAGGAGGTCATACACCTAAGAATAACATCAGAAGTTGGAAAAATCAGCTGGATGAGCAGATGAAGATCTCATATATGGCCTCTTTAGCCTGAGCAGAGAGTGTGCACCACTACAAGGTAACTTTCTAATAACTTATTTACAGAGTACCTCTGGAGGAGCTACAAGGGAACTCGTTGTACTCTATGATCCTCTCTATGACACAAAAGCTCTGCTACTTGCTGTTTGCACTTACATTATAAAATGAAGAACACTAGATAAGGTTTTTTCTTTCTATTTCTGCAATATAAAGCGCTGTGGCATCCTATGATGATGGCAGACACAGGCCTGAATGGCAGCCCAGGAATCATTGATTTTCTTGCATAGGACTTTAAATGCCCTGCACTCACTGTGCGACACTGCTTTATGTCAAGGAAAACATTTAGCTCTCATTAATGTACATAAAATGTCTGATGGAAAATTGTTTACCTAGTGAGAGCTGTAAGGAAGACGAGGCGAAGAAGCAGGATGCTTGGCTTTAATGATATCCCTGACATCAATATTTGTTTCTAACGCGATTTCCTAGAAGCTCACTTCTCTAGCTACTGCAGTTTTTTTTGTAAAGGAAATTTGATATAAGCACAAATGAGTCTAATGGGTTTGCTTATCTCTTAAAGGGGTTATCTAGCCTTGAAAATTGATGGCCTATCCTTAAAGGGATTTTCCCATCTCATCTACTTATCCCTAGGAGTCAGACCGCTTCCTTCCTTTCCCAGTCAGGGGCATGAGGGTATTTTTCTCTGTTTTCTGAATGGAGTGAAGGTTGGACAGACGCACATCCACGCCAAAGGACTATACATCAGCTGTGTCCTGGAGAGGGGTGAAGTTGATGAGCTACGAAAATCTCTTTTGAGAGTCCATCAATATTAGATTAGTGAGAGATTGACTTTTAGCAGCCTTGCTGATCAACTGAAGGAGCCATAGGGCTTGTGTAAGCTTTGCAGGCTATTGTATATTTATATTGAGTTGCAGAACACAAGACTCTACATATTACACAGCCCCATACTCCATACACTGTTACTCAGTGAGAGGCAGGTATAGCTCTCAATACAGAATGAGGGAAAGAATAAAGAGGTGCATGATATCTTAGAAAGGGGCCAAAATGTGTTAAAGTTCATAGTATAAAGTATATTGCAAAATTTATTCACACAAATACTGCAAGAAAATCAAATGTCAGAAACCTTAGTTACATTCTAACATACTTAAAAATATCTGTATATTCATTTTGGGTTTTGTTACAGGTTTTGAAGTTTGGGTTACGTTAGACCAACAATAAAGTATGAAACGTTACATGTCAATACTCTGTGCAGTAGGAAATGATGAGACAGAAAAGGAAATTACATCAGTGAAGTTAAATATCCTGCAGGAAATAAAATGGTTTCCATGCGCTGCAAGTCTCGCCAACACACTTTGTAGTTGCCAACACACTTTGTAGTTTATTTAAAAGGGTAAAGAAACATGGCAATTACTAGCCTAAATTCCAGAAGTTCCGTTATCTTTATTATTCATTTCCACTTCCTAATAGAAAGGGTTTTTAAAGGGATCCTATCATTACAATGACTTTTTTTTTTTTTTTGTCCCTAACACGTCGGAATAGCTTTAAGAAATGCTATTCTTCTCCTACCTTTAGATGTCTTCTTTGCACTGCTGGTTGGTAGAAATCCCAGTTTTCTTCGGTATGCAAATGAGTTCTCTCTCAGCACTGGGGGCGTCCCCAATGCTGTGAGAGAACTCTCCAGCGGCGCCTCTATTTTCTTCTAGAACGCCCTCTGCCTGTGTCTTCTTCCGTCCTGGGTTTCAATCTTCTAGGCCTCGGGCAGAGCCGACTGCGCATACCCACAGGCCACAAGAAAATGGCCGCTTACACCAGCTTACTGTGTAAGCAGCCACAAGAAAATGGCCGCTAACTGTGTAAGCGGCCATTTTTCTCGTGACCGTGGGCATGCGCAGTCTGCTCTGCTCGAGGCCTAGGAGATTGAAACCCAGGACGGAAGAGGACACAGGCAGAGGGCTTTCCAGAAAAGATGGAGGCGGCGCTGAATACTTCTCTTGCAGCATTGGGGATGTCCCCAGTGCTGCGAGAGAACTCTTTTGCATACCGAAGAAAACCTAGATTTGTACCGAACTGCGGCGCGGAAAAGACATCTAAAAGCTCTACCTACGTGTTAGGGACAAAAAAATGGCATTTGAATGATTAGAATCCATTTAATCTTTTATTTTATATATATATTTGATTATTTTAGATGAAAAAAAAAAATCTACAAAGTATATGCACCGTTTTTTGGTTTTGATTTTACTTAATCCCCGAAAAAACAATTATTGTAAAGTTTGAATTTTTGCCCCATTTAAATACAGTTTTTGCATAACTCAGGCACCTCAACCGTAGGATAAATGTACATGCATGTGTGCAGTAAGATGTCTGTGGAAATATGTCACAGCCAGCACATGGATAATATCTGTGGGATGCCACTGCCTTGTCCTGAGTTTTACCCCTGGCGCATGGACCTGTAACAATACAGTGGTGTATATGGGTTCATAGAAAATTAATGGGTCATTGACAAAACACACATTTGTGTACTTAGAGCCTTATTTTAATTTTTTTAGTGGCAACTAGTTTTTAACCTTAAAATAAATTCATCAGAAAATGATCTAGGGAGGGAGTCTACCACCAACAAGATTACTTTTAAACGACTTATTTGCCCCCAGTACTGCGAGAGAACTCATCAGCATACCGAAGAAAACTGGGATATCTACAGAACGGTAGTCCGGAGAGGACTTCTAAAGGTAGGAGACGAATATCCTTTCTTAAGCCTATTCCTACATGTTAGGGAGGAAAAAATGCTATTCAAATGATTGAATCCCTTTAAGGAACATCTAAATATATACACATCAATATTCCAATGAATGGGTAAATATACACAGTGATGATAAAAAACCATGAGCCATTGTCAAAAAAAAAAAAAAAAAGGAGAGGGGGGGCTCCACCTGAAGACCACAAGAGAAAAGCTACACACGCAGTTCACTGTCTGGCTTTCTAGTCACTTCCTCTGTTTGTTTGTTTTTTTAATGTAGATTGTGAGTTCCATATAGGGCTCACAATGTAAATTTTTCCCCCCTATCAGTATGTCTTTGGAGTATGGGAGAAATGCATACAAACACAGGGAGAACATATAAACTCCTTGCAGATGATGTCCATGGCAGGATTTGAACCCAGAACTCTAGCGCTGCAAGGCTGCAGTGATAATCACTGAGCCACTGTGTTTCCCCCTTCACTTTCTCTGTTTGTGATTGTGTATAGAATACAATATTAGTACATAGAGTTTTGCTTTATTTGTGATATTAGTTTTATACAATTGTAGATGTTATTTATTTCTATGAAATTGGGACATTTGAATTATCCCTGTTTATTGGACCATCAGCCCCTAGTCTATTTCATTACTGAGGGTAAA
The DNA here is from genome assembly GCF_031893055.1 of Leptodactylus fuscus. NCBI lineage: Eukaryota > Metazoa > Chordata > Amphibia > Anura > Leptodactylidae > Leptodactylus > Leptodactylus fuscus. The sequence continues at coordinate 107,074,716 of NC_134271.1, read as the reverse complement.
ACAAATGCATCTCAATAAATTAGAATATTATTAAAAAGTAATTCAATTGAAAAAGTGAGACATGTATATTATATGAAGACATTACAAAACAGAGTAAACTTTTTAAAGTTTTTTCTGTTAATGTTGATGATTATGGCTTACAACCAAGGAAAACCCAAAAGTCATTATCTCAGAAAATTATAATTAACCCAAAACAGCTGCAAAAGCTTCCTAAGTCCTGAGCCCCATGGACTGGAAAAGCCATGAATTGCGGCGTTTTACAGTAATTGCAAAGTGGATGGGATTCTTGTGAATCCCGTGCCTACTTTGCGGTAAAAAACGGTTCTCTCCGCGTTTTTCGGGCGCTAACCCAGTGGATCCCATTATAGACTGTTATAGACTAAAACTGAACTACTACTATTTCCACCATCTAATAGATCTGTCCCTGATATATCCACTGCAGTCTCAGGCCTTACTTTAACTCCTAGGCAGAATGCCTGCTGCCTCGGGGTTGTGTTTGACTCACACCTTTCCTTCACACTCTTGTCACCTTCACCTCAAAAACATCTCCAGAATACGCCCTTTCCTTACCAGAGATACATTAAAGACACTTATTGTCTCTCTGATTCATTCTCGCCTTGACTACTGTAATTCCTTACTAATCGGTCTTCCCCTCACTAAACTCTCCCCTCTACAATCTATTCTGAATGCAGCGGCCAGGCTCATCTATCAGGCTAGACGCTACAGCGATGCCTCTGGTCTGTGCCAGTCACTACATTGGCTGCCTATTCATTATAGAATACAATATACACTTATCACCCTCATCTACAAGGCTCTCCATAATGCCGCACCTCCCTACATTTCCTCCCTCATCTCTGTTTACCGCCCAACCCGTGCAACCCGTGCTGACCTAACACTTACATCCTCTATTATCAGAACCTCCCACGCTCGTATACAAGACTTCTCCCAAGCTGCACCACTTCTCTGGAATGCTTTACCCCGGACAATCAGATTAACTCCCAATTTCTACACTTTCAAACACAAACTAAAGACACATCTTTTCAGACAGGCCTATCACAATTTCTAATGTAAACTCTTCCGTACCATAATTAGAATCCCCAAAATTTAACCCTCCTCTGTCCCCGCTCCCACATTACCGCACATGATATGATGCCGTTTCAGGCTAACTATATACCGTATTTTTCGGACTATAAGGCGCACCTGTAAAAAAATGCCTGCTAAGGCATCTAGGTTCATATATAAGGCGCACTGGACTATAAGGCGCACCATATAGGGTGACACAGGGGACAGAAGCATCAGCAGCTCCAGGGGATGATGCGCTCCCAGCTCTCCAGTGTGAGACAGAAACTAGGCGGGGACACAACAGACTGCTGTGAAGAACACGTAAGGCAGCGAGGGGGCGTGACCAGCAGCCAACATGGCCGGACGCTGTCCTAACATCACGCCACAGAGTGCAGCAGTCACGGAGCGGTCACTTCGGCGCGGCGGAGAGACCAGCCACAGCATGACCGGGACCCAACCAGTTGTATTGGGGAAGAGACAGCTTCAAATTGAGTTTCTGCATCTTCCATTAGAGGTAGGACAGATCCATATATAAGGCGCACCTGACTATAAGGCGCACTTGTAATTTCTGAGAAAATTCTAGTATTTTATGTGCGCCTTATAGTCCGGAAAATACGGTATGTCCAGGCACCATCCACATGTTAAAGGACACGACTGGTGATGGCTGATACTGTCGTCAGACAGTAACCTCTATTACAAAATTGTCTGACCACTGTATAAGCAACGCTGCCCCTGCTACCTCTTGTGTCACCCCCTCGACCTCATAGATTGTAAGCTCCTGCGCGCAGGGCCCTCAGTCCCATTGTGTGAAGTAATGTATCTTTTTGTCTGTACATGATCCCTACAAATTGTACAGTGCTGCAGAATATGTTGGCACTATATAAATAAAATGTATTATTTATTTTATTATTATTATTATTATTGTCTATGTGTGAACCTAGCCTTAGCTGAATATAAGCTGTCTATCACACCCAAAACACTGCTGACATCAGTAGAGGTCATTAATTCTCCATATGCTCCTAGGGGTTGTTTCTGAGTGAGACAGTTATAGGGCAGATTCTCCTATACTTACTGTGTTCTGTGTCCTCCACCCGCCAGTTTAGAGAGAACTACAAATGCCAGATTGTCATATAATGGCCAGAAATAATGCTACTTCTCAAGTGCGCACACATCAGCTTATCCTGTGAAGTCACCTGAAACAACAGGTATGCTTTAAAGCAATGTGTCAAAAATACCAGAGATATACTAAGAAAGTGAATGTCACAAAATATAAAGCTATTTAGATTAAAAACATACAAAAGGGGATTGAAAAAGCGGACATCCACCTTAAATTAATAGGGCATAGTTAAAGTGCTCCATTACCGTACAAAGCACAGGGAAAGCAATGCGGAGCTGATTATAGTGTGATCGCTATCAGCTAAACATACTTATTTTATTTGAATAATGCTTGGGATACATTGTTTGTGTCACGCTCATACAAAAGGCTTTATTAGTTCTGTTAACATAATTTTATATATACACATTTTAAACGATTTATACGTGTTTTACCTCTGTAGTATTGACGTTTTAATATGACACAGTTCTCTTTGCACTAGAGAGCCTGTAATCTTTTCTGTACAGTCACCTGGGGCTTATGGCAGGGAGCACTAATACCCATTGTTAACAGACTCAAATCTGTTTCCCTTCCATTGTACTGTGCTACTTGTCAAAGTAACAGTACACCCAGGGTAAAAGATTTTTACACAAAGAAACTTAAGTAAAGGCTGGCAAATTACAATTCATGTGCCTGTGAATAGTAAAGTCATAAGAGACGTATGGCGGTGTTGCACCTGGTGTAAATAATTATATGCTTGTAAAGACTACATGCAAGGTAAAGAGCCAAGCCAAATGCCACATTGATTGTTTTGGATTAGGACATTTTTTTGCTGATCGGAAGACAAATGTGTTCCTACAGATCAAGAGTTTTGATAAAAACTGGCGAACCTTTTCCCTCCCCACCTCCTTAGCCTTGGCTTTCTCCTTACACGCCAGGTTTCTCTCAATTTGCCCTTAATCCCTCTGCTTCCTCTGTGTGCTATGGTGAACCGACCAATTGAACTAAGACTTCCCCATCATCGGTGCAAGATTTATCTCGGTGGTCCATTTTTATTATGGGATGAAATCTCTCCTCTGCGCTAGAGAAGATTTTCTTCCTGGTGTTCTGAATAGAGTTAAATCCTCCTTCAGAGCTGGAAATTGACATTATAGCAAACTGAATAGAAAGCTATATTTACCTTTGCATTCATCTTTACAGGGAATTGGTCAGAAGCAGTTAGTAAAGGTCAGGATTTATCATTTCAGAAATGGACTGTGGCCTGCTGCCGACAGCCAGCGAGGGTAAGGTTGTCATAGAAATGCTGAGAATTTAGAGTTTATGAAAAATATGAATAAAAACCGGGTAAAAGAAAGCAATGGTTGCCTAATTTTTCGGATTCCCGCCTCTAGATGGAGCTGCAAGAAACAATAATAATTATAGTAAAGGGCCACTTATTGTGGAGGTCATCCTATAGCAAATTAATAGGTTAAACAATTTGTAGAGGCAGAATAAGCTAAAATATCTATATACCTTAAAGCGTAAGATCTCTGCTTCCTGGTCCTGTCTGGACACGCAGTAAATGCCCATTTGGTCTACCACTAACTGCTGTCCTGGGACAGGACCAGAAAGTTGAGACCAGCAGTGACACCGAAAACATTGGAACAGCAGATGGTAACCAAAATCCGTCTCACTGACCTGAGCATAGTGTCTGATCAACTACAGGGGTGAACATTGGAGCAGTGTGGAGACAGATGCAAAAGGAACAAACCTCAAGTGCTTGTAAACAAGATGGCTTCCACTTTATTAATGCAGTAAACGCCAGAGGTTCATTACTTAAATAACCAGTTACAGTAATTCCTCAGGTTATTAGGGTTATATAGATATCTAATATTTGTAGGTTTTCTGTAATGTGTACACAGGTGTATGTCCAGGAATTTTACCTAGGGTCTCCAGCTAAATGTTAGGGATAGAGATCCTAAATGTATATGATCACATGTCTCTGCCTGTTGTCATACATTTCCCACAAAATAAATATCATACAGATTCTGAGAAAGAAATACTACTGCAGCTGCATCTCCCCCCTCCCTGACTTCTGTTTAGTGCTCTATACTAGATGGAGATTTTAGCGGCTAAGGAGATTTAAGCAAATATGTCTATTTAATTTTAGAATTTCTTCTCTACGTGATTGTCATCTGCTGTCCTATATTTTATATCCTAGATCTTACATTGCATTGTATTTATAAGATTGTCAGTAGGGTTGAGCTGATCTTGAGATTTCAGGATCGTTTTTAAAATCCGATTACTGATCATTTTCCATTCAAACCCGATCCTAATGCAAGTCAATCGGATTTTAAAAACGATCCTATTCACTACGCAGCATGGAGTCTAAAAATTGAACGCTTTAATTGTTAGACTCCACGCTGTGTAGTGATTAAAAAAAAATCCTCTGGCTACTTAGTCCCCCTGGTGTCCACATACCTGCACAGAAGCGCTGCTGCTGGTCCGGTCCCCGCTGTTCTCGCTCCTCTTCTCGCCTCGCTGCCCCCGCCTCCCAGGTTAGTGTTACAGACCCAGGAAGATGGCGGGGCTTGTGGCTTAGGAAAGTGTGGGCGGGTACAGGGCGGGGAGACGTGTGTACATCACACTCTCGCCCACACTCTCCTAAGCCACAAGCCCCGCCTTCTTCCTAGGTCTGTAACACTAACTTGGGAGGCACGAGCAGCGAGGCGAGAAGAGGAGCGAGAACAGTGGGGACTGGGCCAGCGGCAGCAATCTGTGCAAGTAAGTGTTAGCTACTAGAGATGTTAGCTAGTCTCCCATTAGAATGAATGGACGCAGCCGACGCGCAGGGGGTTAAGCGGCCAGACGCCGGCACAGGCTGTGTGCCGGCTGCATCCATTCATTCCTATGGGACCTAGCTAACATTGTTAGCTTTTCCCACAATGCTTGACCAGTAGCAAAGCATTGTGGGAAATAACCTCCGACCTCGATCCCGCCTAAAAAAAAAAAATCGGGATTGGAATTCCGATTGTGATCGTGAAATTTACTCGATCGCCGATCGGAATGCGATCTTTTCCGATCCCGATCGCTCAACCCTAATTGTCAGCTTTCCCTGTGTATACAGAAGTAGACCCTCACTTTGTGGGTCAGGTAAGGGCGCATCCACATCTGTACCATTTGCTTCTTTGTGCCAGTCCATTGCAGGACCAAAATAATAGAAAAATGTTCTGACACTCATATACTCCACCAGTTATTTCATGAGAAATTCCATTGACTTTTATTGAGGTTTAGTTTACAGGAAACATGATCAAAGCAGATGTTACTATTGTGACAACTAAAAATTGCTCCCAACCTAATTCACTCCTAAAAGCTGCGACATGTTCCACTCAAGGAAATATATGTATATGTAGAGATAGATATAATATTTTGTATGTGGTGAAGAATACGGTTGCTATAAACCATGTACATATTCACATGTCAGATACATAGCACATGGAAATCCCAATTAATACATAAAAATGGATGAAAGCCTAATCTGAGGAATTGATTGTCTGAGTAGCTTTTTACTTTGGAAATAATAGCAGATGTAATCACATCTGGATATGGCTGTAATGTGTCTCATTTTATGCATGGCTTGTCCAAATGAGATTATAGGGCCCTGGGGGCTAGGCTTCATTATTACCGCACCACGCATTGTACAGAGATGCTTCCCTGGACAGCCATGAGAGCGGCTTTGGCTAGTGAAGCATAAACTGCATTGGAAACTTTTAACCTATTTTCAGAATTGTGTCTGCATTGAGCTATGGTTTCCATCTCTATTAAAATATGTTTTCTGATCCCAGCAAGCATAAAAATATTTTCATTAGAGATATGAGACTCGGTTTGGAATCTAGGTTACAGTCCTATGGGCATCAAACACTAGGGGGCGGCAGCTCCTTTTCTAGGAACGTTAACCGATGCAATGTAGCTGTTCAGTTTCTTGTCACTTAGCATTCAGAAGTCACACAAAGGATATGGTGATGTGTAAGTACTATTTACATACAAGATAAAGTAAAGAAAATAATGGGTTACATAATGTATAGTAAGCTGAAATGGTGAATTTAGTGACAGGCAGCAGTAAATGGGAACATCCATAATAGCTGCTATTAGGATTACAGTAGGCATGATATATACTTATACTTATAAATATATCCTTATGCCCATATAATATGTATCAGAGATCAGTGCTTGGATTGAATTTTTCTAGTCTTATACTAGGTTCACACCAGTGTTGCATTTCCATTGCTTGGGTCATTCAGGGGTCCCGGACAGTGCAGAAGTGGACCGCTAAAACAGTGGTTACAAACGGAGCACGGCAGACCCCATTCACTATAATGGGTTCCGTCAGGTGTCCATTATTTTTAAACCGATAAAGAAGTTCCTATTGCAGCACTTTTTCCTCCGCCCATTTTAGCGACATGCAGGTTTTTGCCGTCCACTTGAAAAGTCGGACATCTTTGGGAACGGACACTTAAGGACACCCACAGACTGTAAAAGAACGCACCCCATGTCCATTTAAATCAATGCAAAATGTCACGGACACAGCTAGTGTCCGATGCTAATGTCTGCACAAGATTTTGAATGGACATTAGCAGCGGACACTAGCTGTCGGACACCGATGGTAGTGTGAACGCTCCCTAAGCCTTACAATAAAACTAGAGTTCCTTAAGTTTACCTGTAAGAATCTGCTTTGGCTTGAAGTTGCAATATAACAAGCAGTAAAACTAGTGCAAATGTAAAATCTCAAAAGTGAGTGTAACCCTGTTAAGTATCCATAAGAAGAATTGAACAGAAGTTTTTTCAGTTACATATATTCTTATGTGTCTATTAAATAAGCCATAACGTTATTTTAACATGTCAGAAAGATGAAATTATCCCAAATACAGAACTTAGTCTATGATCAGTGGTAGTAAATCTTTTAACCTAACCCCCCCTTGACTGACAAGTGCCTTACATAGTTAGGAATAACAACAAATAGTTAAAGGGGCCTTTTACCACCTCCACCTTATTCATCTCTTTGCATCCTTTAATAGAAATTGCTTCATTCATTCTGGTGTAGTTGGAATATTTCTGTTGCCCACGCCATTCCTGAGCAATAATTTCTGTTAATTTAGCACAATTTTACTCCCTACTGACACTGATAGTGGTCCCAGGTTGTCTGATCCAGCCAAAAACCACCCATCTGACAGTAGAGAGCCTAATAAGCATATTAGGTGCTGAAACTAACAGCACCCATTGATCAGGAACAGTGGGAGCTAGAGAAATGATTCCAACTGCATTGTAATCAGTGAAGCAGCGCCTATACAAGGATGCAAAGAGTTGAAGGTCGTAAAAGGTCTTCTTTAAACTTTGATATGAAGATTTGCTGATACATGAGAACTAGTGAAGGCAGCAGCATCCTGGACATAAACCCTCTGAGGATGTAATTTGTCGCTTAGTGTGTATACACAGTAGCCTTATATTTGACAAATGGCTAATTTCAATTCTTTCATTTCTTTTCAATTCATTTAATGGATGCAAAAAATTGACCCCACATAGCAAGCCACATCCAAAAAGCACTGTGAAACAGACCATGGCTGTAATGCATTGAGGGTTTTTTTCACATAAAGTCCGCACAGCTTTCCTCTGTGGACTTTCTGTCCCTCTTATACTTATACTGCTCTATATACTTGATATTCTTTCTAGCTGTGTATTATTGTCGTTATACCCAATTTTTCCTTTTAGACTTACCTTTGTGTATACTTTTTGTACTTACCTGAGTCGGTCCTTCAGTCTGATGGTATGCTGTCCTTCCTTGTATATTGTTTGTTATGATTTGTCAAATAAAGTTTTTGCATATTGATTATTATTTTTTGTGCCCTAGTCATTTTCTTTGTTTTTTTGTGTATTGGGTAAGAAAAAAAAGTTTGTATATATTATATACTTAACAAAACAATTTTACCTCCTGCACAAAAAAAAAAAACCTTCAGAAAAGATCTTTCATTAGTAGAAATTACCTGCCATTAAAAACTATGTTAAACAATTAAGGCAGATCAAACTTCTCTATTGCAAAACAGACTTAGACAAAATTAGATTATTGACAATGAAGGGGTTAACTGTCCTTTGCTGTAGTTCTGCTACATTCAGGCTTACATGGCACAGATATTTTCCCTTACTCCTATCTATGATTTCTATCATCAATCTGCGTGTACTTGATTAAATCTGACTAAACTGTGTTCTAATTCTCCTACTCTTAGCTGTGTTGCAAGTATTGCTGCACTCAGTGCTCTGTATCATGCAGCGATAAATGATTTATCCATCTTCTACAACTACTATTACTGATCTGCCTCATGTTCTAGCTTGCACAAACTTATATACTGTATATGGCATCAGAACTGTACCACTGTTGGCTTAGAGCCTGTCCGGTGATGCCAGAATGTCACAGTGACAGTCACAGTGACACATGAGTCTTCTGTATTTTTATTGTGCAATGCATGTTGCAGTGGCCATTTTAGTTAATCTGGGACGAATCGCCATTTTTTCAGTTTTGTTAAAAAACAAACAATTTGGAATATTTGTGTCATCATGGGACACATTGGTTCGCCCATCTCTAGCAGCTACTCATGTAGTCATCTTTGCAAACATTTATGAATAAATAGCTCCTTCCAAAAAGCTCACTGAAATCTAGCGTGGTACTGTAATAGCATTGGAGCAAGTCAAGTTGTGAAATTTCTTCCTTCCTAGATATTCGCCAATCAATTGTGAGCAGTATTATTAAGAAATGGAAGCGTTTAGAAACTACAGCAACTCGGGCATGAAGTGAGGCCACATACAGCTACAGAGTGGAGTCGCTGAATATTGAGACACATGACAGTGTATAACACATGCTGAGACCAATGTTCTGCTAATTCAGTAACTGCAAAGATCCAAACCTCGTCTGGCATTATCATTCGTACAAAACCTTTGCACCTGGAGCTTCATGGTATAGGTTATCAATACCGAGCAAGCTGTAAGCAAACCATACATCAAGTACAATGCCAATAGTAGGCTTGAGTAGTGTAAAGCATATTGGTCTCTGGAGCTGGACAAATTGCGCCGTTTACTGCCCATGGGGCCCCGGCCTTAATGTTTCAGCATGCAAAGACATTTAGGGCAATTGTATGCTACCAATTTTGAGGAAGGCCTACCCAGAGCAGTAGAAGCTGTTTTAGCTGCAAAGGCGGACTTACTCCATATTGAAGGGATTGTCCAAAAAGTTGAAATTGACTTACCTGGTATGAGATTCCAATGATAAACCTGAGGATTCTAGCCACATCACAACCCACATGATCGGAAACAGCACTCCAGAACGTTCCACCCCTGGGTCGCACTGCCTATTCCCTCCTTCCCTACCCTTACAGGTAATTATTAACTAGAGATGTGCAAGTAGTGAAATATTAGATATTCGATATTCGACTAATGAGAGTCACCAAGTCCATAATGACACCCCAGGAAATGATGCCAACACCTCTGGAATGCAACTGGGACAGCAGGGGAAGCATGCCTGGGTGAAACTAACTTGCCCAAGTCCCAGTATTACCCTACTATCACACCCTATCAACTAGACACTTTACACACAATAGAACCTTTATGGAAAGTGAAAAAATACTTTCTTTCTACATTAATATGGACAGAAACACAAATTTAAACCTAAAGAAACATTAGCATGTGCTCATCACAATCCCTGACTTGATAGCTGCATTAAGCAGTGTGCAGGGTACAATGTGGATGAGGCCTGAGCACCAGGAACAGGTATTACAATGGCTAGCGGATAATGATTCCAGCTGCTTTTCCACCAGCCAGTCAGCCACTACCTCCAGTCGTGTTCATACCCAAGAGTCTGCCCCTCCTTCCTCCCAACATGCCCAATCTTCCCAGCAGAGTCATCCCACCCTTGCCCTCTCCCAGGAGCTACCACAATAATTTCTGTGTCCTGATGCCCAAACACTGGAGAATCTGCCCAATATACCTGTCCCATATGGGTGTGAAGCAAGGTCTAAAATTCCCACAGAGTATATAGCTTATTTGCTCTGCGCACTAACTATATACTGTCCCTGTATACTTGCAGGCAGAAGTACAGCGCAACCCACCCATATGCCCAAGCCTTAAACGGCCACATCTCCAAACTGCTGGCCCTAGAGATGTTGGCACTTAGGCTTGTGGAGACTCTGGCCTTCCGTGATATGATGGCAGCTGTGGGAACTGGGGCGGCCTATCTCCTCTCCCCGCCCAAGATTCCTGGCAGGGGTTCTCACAAAGCCTCCTCCTCCACTGTAACATGGACCCCAACTGCTAGCTGGAAACGCTGCAACACTGGCGTGGGGAGACGTCAGCAGGTCGTGCTGAAGCTCATCAGCTTGTACGACAGAGAATACACTGCCCCCGAGGTGAGGGATGCCATCCTAGAGAAGACGGCAATGTGGTTTTCACCGATGCACCTGGGCCCAGGCATGGTCATGCTTGATAATGGCTGGAACCTGGTTAGCGGCTCTGGAGCTTGCCAGACTCAAAACACTTTCCATGTCTGGCCCAAGTTTTCAAGTTGGTAGTGCAAAGGATTTTAAAAATCTACCCCAATGTGCCTGAGCTACTGGTGAAAGTGCGCCGCTGGTGCGCCCACTTTCGTAAGTCTACATTTGCCACTGCTAGCCTGAAAACCCTCTAGCAACGCCTACATCTGCCTGAATACTGGCTGTTGTGTGACATCACCACACTCTGGAACTTAACATACCATATGTTGAGCAGGATGTGTGAGCAGCAGAGACCTTTGATGGAGTACTATCTCCAAAACCCAAGGGTTCCTCAAAGTCAACTCCTTCAGTTTCTGCACCATGAGTGGCCATGGATGGCAGACTTATGTGAGAAACTATGCGTCTTTGAGGAGTCCACCAAGAGGGTCTGCTGTGACGATGCATTAGTGAGCGTAACCATCCCGCTCCTCTGTGTGATGCGAGAATCCCTCATTGCATTGTACGCTGAGGAGTCCGGGATAAGCAGACCCATCACAGCTAGATACTTAGAGCACACTCCTGTCATCTTCTCAGTGTTGAATGACGGAGGAAGAAGAGGAGGATGAAGTGGCAAATGATGTCATTCTCACACACAAGGCTAGCGGAGAAGTTCAGTGTGTCCCATTGCTTCAGCGCGGATGGGGCGAAGGGGAGGAGGAAGAGGAGTAAATTGAGAGTGACCCTTCCGGTGGGGGCAACAAAATCATGCCAAGTAACACTATGGCACACATGGTACTTGTAACTTCATAATTGAACCTGTGTGTGTATGTTTTCTTTTGAGTTGAAATTTGATTTCTGTTTCCTATCTTGTCACAATTTTGTAAAAATGAAAACTGGTCAACGATTTACTGTAGTTATGTTTTCTCATAGTATGTTAGATTATCAAAAGAATATGAATAGATTACAGTTAGAATATCAATAGATTTGTATTTGATTTTTTGAGAGTTGCTGAAGAATGGCATGTAGAAAAGTTTTTCTTCAAAGATAATTTTGGAATTTTTAAGGACTGGAGTTTTATATTAAGTCTTCTCTTCTCAGAGTCCTTAGGCCCTTGGGGCAGTGGTTCTTAACCTTGTTTGAGGTACCAAACCCACCAGTTTCATATGCACATTCACCGAACCCTTCTTTAGTGATAAATCAAATATGTTTTTTTTTCCAAATTCAAGACAAAGGTATATGTTTTTTTACTGGTACACAAAATTTACATTACAATTTACATTTTTGCCTCTTGGTGTGAGTTGAGCTTTGCACCAACAGTTTTTAAATTTTGTGCCCCTTGGTGTCAGTTAAGCCTTGCACCAGCAGTTTTTAATTTTTTGCCCCTTGGTGTGATTTCAGACTTGCACCAGCAGTTTTAAAATTTTTGCCCCTTGGTGTGAGTTGAGCCTTGCACAAGTAGATTTTAAATTTTTGCCCCTTGGTGTGATTGCAGACTTGCACCAGCAGTGTTTAACTTTTGTGCCCCTTGGGGTGAGTTGAGCCTTGCGCCAGCAGATATACGGTAGTAGATAAAGCCATATATCCTGGATGACAGTATACAGGTTTCTTCTCACCCAATGGGACAGTTAGAATGAGTGACTTCACAAACTGATGTATAGAAGTGTATGTTTTTTTGTATATACGGAGGGTAGATATATTGAGCGTATCTACTTCCGTATATACCGAATGACAGTATACAGCGTGCTTCTCACCCAATGAGACAGTTAGAATGAGTGAGTGCACAAACTGATGTATACAAGTATTTTTGATTGAACTATACACGGAGGGTAGATATATTGAGCGTATCTACTGCCGTATATACCGGATGACAGTATACAAGTTTCTTCTCACCCAATGGGACAGGTACAATAAGTGAGAGAACAAAAACACTTGTATACTTCAGTATGTTTGAAGTATACACGGAGGGTAGATAGATATAACACTTGTATACATCAGTTTTGTGTAAAGTATACACAGAGGGTAGATATAACACTTGTATACATCAATTTGTGTAAAGTATACATGGAGGGTAGATAAATATGGTGTTTATCTACTACCATATATACCGGTTGCAAGGAAAACTGCTAGCTTCTCACCCCAATGGGCACATATGTACTGTATACCAGTGGTAGGGAATTGGAGCCCTACAAAGGGCTTTTGTTGAAATTAGCTGCAGGATGAGTGTATATACTGGAGGTGTATATACACTCATCAAGCAGTGTACCTCTGAGAATGTTTCCTGCCTGCCTAGCATAAGCTAATCCCTCTCTAGCCCTCAGCCTTGTCTCTCCCTATCTAACACCAAGCCGCAAATGACACGAACATGGCTGACATTATTCTTATAAATCCGAGATCACCTGATTTAGCCAGCCAATGACTTTTTCCTATTTTTTTTGATGCCTACGTTTTCCTGCTTCCTGTCCCACTTCCCCTCCACAGTTATTGGTGCAAAAAAAGCGCCAGGGGAGGTGGGAGGGGATACAAATTTTTACTGCATTTACCGCGTGGTATTCGATCGAAATCGAATATGTTGAATACTATAATATTCGATTGAATACCTACTCGATCAAACGGTATTCGCTCATCTCTATTAATAACCTGTACTATAGGGCTGGCTGACTATAGAAAGGCCAGGGCCAATAGCACAGGTAATTAATTACCTATAAGATTAGGGGAGGATCGTTGCTTCCGATCAATTTGCGTGACATGGCTGTACCTCCCTGGTCCATTATCAGCATCTCCGGTTCAGGTAAGTCAATTTCAAGTCCTGGGACAACCCTTTTAATGCCTACGGATTTGGAATTGGATTTCATAAAAAAGCCGGTAGATATATGGTGTAGCTGTGTCTTATCCACATAGTGCATTTCAAAGGGCGTCCACCTCTAACATCTCTTCTAAAGCATTTATATGTATTTTAGGGCCAGTTACTGACATAGTGCTCATACTTTTTTGCTTCTTGCTGCCAAGAAAATCAATGTTTAATCTGTATCCAAGTACGTTATTCTGTGCACTTGGATCATGGCTAAGTGTATAAGAGCATCCGTTTTCACTTCTCGAATTGTACATTAAAATGCACTGGTAAACTGTCCAGAATTGGACAGGCTCTCGGTTTTTCAGAAGGGCTCAGGGTTTGTGTGAAACTGGTTTGTATATAGTGCCATTCAGTTCTTTGGGTTCGTGTACACTCTATGAGACTCTGAATTGGCACAGGCTGTGTAACTTTTTTCTGGGCTGTGATAATACAGTACAGTGTGGTAGTAGGAAACCATCAGATTTTCAGATTTAGTTATCAGTATGAGTGGAGAACAACAGATAATATAAAGGTAGAATCCCTTTAAAGAGGTTATCCGGAGAGTAATAAAGTTTACCAGTGCATTCACTGGTTAATCTTTATCACTACTGAGCACCCTGGAGCTCCGTCCATTACTGTTATCGAAGTGGAGGTTGAGCCTTAGGCTAGAGCTCCACATTACAGAAAAACATGGGACCTCAGTGTGAGCTTTACCATTTCCTACACCATTACATAGTATGTATGGTGTTTCTAAAAATTTGTTGGGAAAGCAGACAAGCCATCTAAAGAGGACCTTTCACCTCCTGGGGCACAAGCGTGTTTATAAAACGCTGGAAAGCCGACAGTGTGCTGAATTCAGCGCACTACTGGCTTTCACATTCTGTATCCCTGGTGAAGAGCTATCGTTGCCGGTACTGTAGCTCTTCACTGTCAGAAGGGCGTTTCTTACAGTGAGTCAGGAACGCCCTTTCTCACAGTAGCGTCTATAGCGCTGTACTGTGAGAGGGGGCGATGCTTACCACCCGGCGATGATGCTGAGCAGTGAGGAACAGCCCCTCCAGTACTTGTCTATGGACGAGTACTATCAGGAGGGGAAGGAGGCGTTCCTCACCGCTCTCACAGTACAGTGCAATAGACGCTACTGTGCGGAAGGGCGTTCCTGACTCCATGTAGCAAGCAGACAGGATCTCAGGGGTACATAACTGAAGCAACCAGGGTTGTCCATAAAGGTAAACTGACTCTACAGTTAAAATAAAAATCTATCCCCCTGATGGTGCTGGTTTATTATACCAAACCTACTGTTCTAGGACAGGGAAGTCCAGCACTTATTCTTATGATAGTTTACTTATTATGATTGAGACTAACCTTAAGTGCCCCTTCCATCTCCATGAACTTTCCAGGTACTGCATGTCCATTATTAGCCATGCCTGGTATTTCAGCTCAGCACTATTCAATCCAAAGAAACCCTTTTATCTGCACTTTTCAGAGTGCATAGCTTAAAGGGAACAGTCTTCACAAGATGGTCACAGCCAGGTGGACAAAAAATAGCAGCATCCAATATAGCTTATGTCTTTCATACACTACCAGCACACACACTCTTCTTCTGTGAAGCCATACTGATGTGATGAATGCAATATGTTCTTTAGCATTGTTTTGCTGAAACATGCAAGGCCTTCTATGAAAGAGATGTCTACATGGGAACTTATGTCGTTCTAGAACCTTTATATAATGCTTAGAATCAATAGTGCCTTTCAATATGTATAAGCTGCCCATACCATAGGCACTAATGTACTGTCAGAGACGCAAGCTTTTGTACTGTTTGCTGATAAGTTGGATGGTCCCACTCCTCTGGAGTCCACAGGACACAGTGCCCATGGTTTCCATAAAGAATTCCAAATTTGGATTCATATGACCACAGAACATTTTTCCATTTTAACTCAGTCCATTTTAAATGATGATTCCCCCAAAAAAGATGGCATTGTTTCTGGATTGTGTTGATATATAGGCTGTTTCTTTGCATAATACAGCTTTAACTTGCATTTGTAGATTGCACAATGAACTATGTTCACAGACAATGAAGTATTCCTGTGCCCATCCAGTGACTAACTGTACATCACAAACGTCCATTGACTGTCTATGAATCTTTTGATGATATCATGTATTGGTGAATCTCTGATCATCTTTTCTTCCAAAACAATCTGGGATAAATTATCCCATCTAGTGTACTAGGGACTTAGGGGATGTTTATATCAGGTGTCTGTGGTACATTCAGCATTTCCCTTTAACGGACCTGGGTTTTTCAATAGTAAAACCGATACAAATATGCATCTGCTTGTACATTTAATAACAGATACTTCTCATGGAACAGTACCATGAATATTGGTATGTAGAGATTGGCAAACCTCATGGGATTTCAATTAATATTTGGAATGTTGCCCCCCCCCCCCCCCCCCGGATTGTTTTCAAGAGTGCGGTTATTATACTCTAGGGTTCCCTGTGAGTGAAAAGCAAGCAGCTATTCTTACCTTGTCTCCCCTCTCCTGGGTGTCTGGTGGTCCTCTGGCTTTTTCTTTGGGATGCTTTCTGTCCTTGGATGACATCACGCACCCCAAGTCTTTGTTTCAGCATCTTGATATCACTGCACCCAACTTGAGCACTCAGGCACAATCACAGGCCTCACTGGTTATCCACGACATAATCCAGGGCCAGAAGTGGCCAGAAGAAGATACTACGTGACCGCAGGACCCCCAGGAGAGGTGAGGCAAGGTGAGTATAGCTGTTTGTTATTTTCGCTCTCCAATTCTTGGCATTTGCTTATTATGTTAGGGTCTGAGGAGACCCCATTGTATACATTTCCATCCATTGTCCAATGACTTTAACTCCTTCCAATTGCAGGCATTTTTTGATTTTCATTTTTGACTCCCCGCCTTCCAAACCCTATAATTATGTTATTTTTCCATTCACATAGCCAAGTGAGGGCTTAATATTTGCAGGATAAATTGTACATTGGAATGGTAGGTCAGAATGGGGTGGAATTGTTGAAAAACTGTGACTCTCTTACAGGCTTTGTTGTTATAGCATTCACTGTGCAGCCAAAATTACATGCCACCGGTAGTCTAAGGATCTGTTTGATTCTGGGGATTTATATAGGTTTTTTTTGTACATTTAACACTTTAAAAAATCCAAAACTTTACAAAATAAACAAAATTCCTTTTAGTAGCCATATTCTGACACCCATAACATTTTTATATATGTGTACAGGGATGCATAAGGTTTTCGGGGTTTTTTGCGGGGCCAGATTCACTTTTAAGTTATATCATTGTAGGGAATGTCTGATGTTTTGATCACTTTTAATTAAAATTTTATTGAAGGCAAAACAGTGCAAAAATGGCAATTTGGTTATTTTGATTTCTTTTTGTGCTTTCCCATATGGGAGAAATATTTTTACATATTTGTAGATTTTCAGACGCAGAGATAATTTTAAGTTTGTTTGGTTTATTTATATTTATTTCAAACCTACAGAAAGGGGAGTGATATGAATATTTATTTTATTGTTTATATTTTTTAAAGCTTTTTTAATTTTTGTTTTTAGATATTTTATTAGCCCCCCTTGGGATCTTCAACCTGCAATCTTTTGCTTGTATGTCCCATAAATTGCAATGCAACTGTATTGTAGTCTATGGGAGTTTTGCTAAATAGATACATTGCTGTGACATGCTTGGTAGCCTTCATTAGTCTCCTGGCTACTGTAAGGAACAGGACAGCTTGTATGATTTTGCTGCACAGGAGTTGTATGAGGACAGTGGGGTCTGACTCTGGGGGGCTAAATTAGACTTTGGGTGGGTCTCCCAAAAGCAACTCCCATGATCACAGTAAGGGGGCATTCACACATGCGCCCGTGTCCACCCGCCAAGTCTCCTTCCTATTCCCTGGGTAAACTGGATAGAGGAAGGCTTCCTGGCAGTCATTTTTAAAACCCATTCATTTCAATGGGTTTTTAAAGCTAACCACCAGTGTCCATATGCATCCTCTCCATGGGGAAAGCGGTTTTTTTTTTGGCTGGACACAAAGTCGGACAGGCAAGACTCTGTGTCCAGCCAAAACAAATGGTTTCCCCATGGAGAGGATAAATACGGACACCGGCGGTTTGCTTTTAAAACCCATTCAAATGAATGGCTATTAAAACTGACGTCCCCTATGCAGTTTCCCTGGGGAATAGGACTGAGACCTGGCGGGCAGACACGGGCGCAAGTTTGAATGTCCCCTAAACCCAGCAACACATTTTAACACACTTTCTCTGTATCAAAACATTTCTGCTCAATGGAAAGAAAAAAATGTGATGTGAACGGCCTCTTAATAAATCTGCCTAACATACACAGTCATGTGTTATTGACCCTCTAGCTGTTTCTCATTAGTATCACTTACATTTCCATCTTATTGTTAACCCTAACCCAATGTTTTTGATATGTGTTACTGCCTTTGGGCCCCCTGAGACCCCAGGGCCGGTAGTGATTTTTACCTCTGCATCTGTTATAATTGCACCCCTGGCTGTATACATGTGTAGTGGTCATGAATGATGCTGCAGGGTGTTCAAGATATCTTTGATTGAAAACCGTCTCTGTTGCCCATAGCAGCCAATCACAATGCAGCTTTTATTCTTTATTCTGCTCCCAAAAAACAGGAAGCTGTGCTGTGATTGGTTGCTTGGGGCACCTAAGACCTCTTCTTTTAGACAGTTTAATAAATCTGCCTCAATATGTTCCTGGTTGTTTGACAAAACCAAGCTCTAGCTCAAACAAGTTAATTTTCTCTATAATCTGCGGACTATTGTTGTTACATTACTAACACATCAGACCTTTGCATTAGTGTTTCGACCCTAGTAATTTCAGCGACAATTATAAATTATATAAAAGTCTCTAGAGTGACTAACCCAAAATTGCCTAAAAACATACAACAATAACAAAAGGGCAACCAAATACATTGCAGAAAGTAATGGAAATGATTTTTTTCTGTGGATACATTAGATCACATTTATTCAGTCGCATGCATCTATACAAACATGCAATTTTTATAATATTCTTTCGGAGACGTTAGGATTGCAGATTATTATTTTTATATCTCAACAAATTAATTTTGTCGAATAAAAATGCTCGGATCTCTGCGTGCTCTCTAGTCATATTTAAGCATTGTTCCATATAATGAAACTTTCCTGTATGGCATGCAGGTGTTTGTACACCTGTGTTATAATGTCAATGAGTTAACCTAATTAGCTTGAAAAGAACAAGTACATGGCAGGCTGGGAGCAACTAAAAGGCACGAGTATCTATTTTCTTTTCACCGCCACAATCAGGAGAATAAAAACATGCTTTCATGGGTGGTCCAAAAAGCAAGTTTTCAGCAGCCGAATGCAAGCTGGAGAGCGGCTTCATAATAAGGCAATCCGGGAATACATTCAGGGCAGGCAGCATGCAGAAGGTCAGGCAATCATAACTTCTTTATACAGAATAGAAATGTGTAATCCAAGTTTCTATCCGTTGCGAAAAATAAGTGCGGAGAATAGGAATTGAATTAAGATTTAATTGCAGCTGTTTTTCTCTAAATAATTTTATTTACCTTTACCATATAAGGACGGTGCAAACTTTTTTTTATGTGTCTATGGGGCACAAGTTTTTGGAGAACTTTTTAGGACAAAATAACAAGGATGGCGGTTGCTAAGAATCCAGACATAGACTGATTAAGGCTAGGGCCACATGGCAACTTTGGTAATAAGTCCCATCACATGGCCAGATGATCGCCATGTTGTCCTGTGATTCCTTACATTAGTGAATGGAGTTGCACTGCAACCCCGAGAGTGCCACATCTGTCAAAAAAAAAGTTAAGCAATGTTGGGGCAACACGGTGGCTCAGTGGTTAGCATTGCAACGCCAGAGTCCTGGGCTTGAATCCCGCCAGGAACAACATCTGCAAGGAATTTGTAGGTTCTCCATGTGTTTGCGTAGATTTCCTCCCATTCTACAAAGACATACTAATAGGAAAATAAATGTACATTGTGATCCCTATATGGGGCTCAAAATCTACGTTAAAAAAAAAAAAAAAGTTGAGCAATGTTAGACTTTGTTCCGACGTCCTTAGCTTTGAAATGGTATACATCGATAATTTATATATAATTTATGGATAGTATATTAATTATAGATATTGTATGATATTCTCAGATTTGTTATAAACCCTAAGCCCCAATATGGTTGTCAGTCAAAACTCAACTGTTTTGGGGTTTTCTTTGTTCTAATTCTTTAGGACATTTGCTTTGTTATACATTGTACTTCAATGAAATGTAGTTGGATCTTTTCGTTGTTTTGGTTACTTTTGTTTCCATTGCATATGTATCACCAGCATATTCTGCAGCATTCTTACCATTCATATAAACCCATTTCTACAATGGGTCTATAACCTAATTTCCCAAAAACATGGATCTATTTCTCAGGAAACCAATTTCTCAGTGTGTTTAAAGAGGACCTTTCTCCAGTCCCACCATCTAATCAGATCCTTCAATAGGCTCCATTGATTCCAATGCAGTTGGATTTTTTTTATGTAGCCCCATCATCCATTTTTATTTTCAGCACAGTTAGTTTCTCTACTGTCAGGTAGGTGGCCCTGGACTGGAACAGAGAAACAAGGACTGCCCACCTGACAGTAGAGGGTATATAATTGTACTGAAACCAAAATCAATGATTCCTCAGGAAGGCTGGGGACTAGAAACAAAATTGAACGGTACCAGAATCAGTGGAGGAGCGCCTATTGAGAGAAGCAAAGAGTTGGAGCTGGTAAAGATTATACAATCTCCTAGTTTTGTGTTGGCTTTTTTTCTGTTCTGTATAACAAAGCATGTATAATTTTCTGGGAGAAAAACTTAATTTTCTGGAAAAATTTCAGGGGTGCCAACACTTGCAACCATTACTGTATAGCGTAGTTGAACTTTATGACATGGTTAATCTGGGCAAAAGGATACATGCTATCCGCATATAGTCTGCTACATCACGGATCACTTGTAAGCCAACACAACTATCTGGTTACAAGTGATTTCTTTGTGAATCCCTCTGTCAATCCCTTATAGTCACTCTATATAAATGTACAGCCTAAATCGATTTCACGTGACAAATTACAGGGCTCAGTAGAGCGCTTCATACAGTATTAAGTTACCTCGGCAGCTAATCATGTATCAACTAGGAAAGGTATTTCCACAATGACTTGACACCCAACTTCTAATGTCATTAAGGTATTAGTGTCAAACAGCAGCTCTTTCTATAGAACTCATGAGTGCAATACTGAGGCCTGGGCAGGAAATACCTTCCGCTGCTGACTTAACTTGGATTTATTCTTTATCTCTAGTTAACGCAGTTAGCATTGTATGAGATTCATTTCAGGACTGTCTTTGAAACTGTAACACCTACATACATAGTACTGCTGAATTACATTGATAAGTCATTTATTGTCTACGTTTTAATGGTTGCCCTTTTTCACTAACATATGAGTATATGTATTCTTTTCTGTTAATAATAATGATGCACCTATATACAGTGTGTGTGGCGGGGGGATTTATTAAGACTGGTGATCCCTACACCAATCCTAATTGACCAACAGGTGCAAGATGAGCCAGAATTACTAAGAGGCTCTGTCTAAAAAATAAGCTGAGGCACCTTTTAGGCCACTAATAGTAAATATGAGTCGGTATTTTATACTAGAGATTCCCAACCTTCTTTTTGTGTGTGACTTACTTTTGCAAATGACAGGCAGTTACAGTATATATGTGCATGGTCTTGCTGGGCATTCTGCTTTATGACTGTATGGGCCTTCATACTTGATGTACAAAAAGAACAGTCTGCCCCTTCCCTATCCATTATAATTATTTTGGTTTATTTATCTGAAATTCTGCCAGGAGTAACTGTACAATAGAAAATACATAGTTGGGAAAAGTGCAAGTGACCATCATACAAGGGATGATGTCACAGGAAGGGGTAAGGCCTCTGTGAGTAAGACGGGGTCTCTTCCATCACAGGTCTGTGTTGTATTCTGAAAGAAGAGAAAGCAGCGAGATGTCTTGTGGGACTGCAGGATGGAAGAGGAGTCATAGGATTTTTTTGCATGAGACTGTATGTTGAAGGAGGCTGGGGGTGGGGGGGTGATGTATTTACATGGGACTGTATCCTGGAGGGTCTGGGGGATTGGATTTATGTATAGGGTAGGATAGGAGTCGCAGTGGTGCCGTTGTCATCGAGAGAGACTGGATCTTTTGGGTTCTGCTAGCATCTGATGGAGGTCAGGGGTCTTTAAACTGGGGGAAACTGAAGGGGAAATTAAACCCAGGGGATAGCTAGAGGAGAACATTAAAATGGGGGTACCTGGAGGAGGACATTAAGCTGGGGTTAAGCACTGGGGGACATTAAACTATGGGGGCAGCTGGAGGGGGACATTAATGTTCCCTTCTAGTTACCCCCAGTTTAATGTTCACCTCCGGCTGCCCTCACAGTTTAATGTCCCCCACCAGCTAACCCCACATCAGGAGAGAGAGACTTTATACTTTGGGGTCAATTTGAGGAGAACATTATAATGTAGGTAGCATATAATATTAGGGTTATTGTGTGGGGGGGCATAAAGAGAAATGGATCAAAATAGGGGGAGTCAATTTAGAAATGAGCGGAGCTAAATTTGCCATGACACGCTATGCGCACTGCATATTTTGTCCCTCTTTCTGTTCTTTGAAAGTTGGGAGATATTATTATTTATTATTATTTATTATGCTTACTTATATAGAGCCATCATATTCCGCAGCGCTTTACAGACATTGACAGTCACTGTCCCATATAGGGCTCACAATCTAAATTCCCTATCAGTATGTCTTTGGTGTGTGGTGGAGGTATGGTCACCAATAATACTGTTAGCATGTAAAGAAGCTTACTAAATGACCTCAGTAACATAATGATTTAGGCTTTGTTCACGCTGATGTATCTGTCAAGTTTAATTACACTCAACTATAATAATAGCTATATACTAAGCAAATATAAATTGTTACCTAGTTGTGTTCATTACCGCTCTTATTTTTTCAGTTTGTTTGTTGGCCGTTGCAGAAACATCCCCTGCTGCTTCCTGCAAACTATCACCAAGTAGGTTACTTGCTATTGATAGGTCCTATTATAATCTGCTTTTGCTTTTTTCTGCCTTGCATAATCTCCAGAATGCACAACCCTTTTATGGGTATAGCGATGTTTCATACATCCATTATTTGTCTTATATTATAGTAATAATATGCGCCTCTGATCATCGTAACATAATTTAGGCCACATGCTCCTGATTTGGCTGTAGAATGGGACAAGCAGCCTCCATGTGTTACCATATAGTGCTTTATCAGATTACGCATGTGTGGTGATATTCTCCCCTGGAATAGGCCAGGGGAGCATCTTATTACTACACAGAGCTGTAGTACAGCCATGTTTGTTTCTTGTTTGATGTGATACCTTTATGTCTAATCCTGTTTTGTAAGAATATTTCATTATGATGAAAACAATCGCTGTTAATAAAAATACCTGCTGAATGGAGAAATTCGCTGCATATGTTCATTGCTGGCGATTGCTTTGAGCATCACAACCTTGAAAAATGAAGTGTGTAAGGTCAGTCTAATTTTATTTCTAGATACATTTGAGAAGTTTTATACTGTTTACAAGATGTTTCATTCCTATGTAGAGTTTTTGCCCATTTACCTTTAAGACTGGCATCTGTAGAATTTGGCATCACTGCAGTCTGCCACTCGGAGTCGTCTCTCTTCTTCTCTTGTAAAATCATATGACTTACATCTCTATACTCTATATTTATACCCTGCCGCTGTGCTTTGAGGTCAGATTTCTTTAGTTAATGGGCAAGTACTCAGCAGTGAGGGAAAAATATCCATCTCCTAAAGACGGTGATAAAAAGGGGTTAAAATACATATAAGACACACAATTGCTGGCTGTATTACATTTAAAGGATAAAAATTCTTTTTACAAATAGATCAGAATGATATATATAAAAAAAAAAAAAACTTAAAGAAGCAACACTCACCTTAATGATAATAATCCAAGAATGCCTGTGTCTCTTTCCTGATTTCTTTCGACATGTGGGTGCTCTGCCGGTCACTGGACCCACCTCAGTTAGAGACTGACTAAATGGCATTTACTGAAGGATGCAGAGACCAATGGGGTACCCAGGAAGAGAAGTGGCAAGGAATTGGTAAGGTAAGCATTCATTCTTCCATATACATTGATACACATAATATAATTAACGGAAAAGGAAATGAACAGAAATAACATCACTGAGAAAGAGGCAACATTTACCTGAAGTCAGGGGAAGCAATAGTTCACTGCAGGGTGCAGACAGGAGCAAATAGTATATGGTGGATATTGAACAGGTTAAAAAAACTGATAAAACAGCCACTCACTGACTTACAAGGGGGTGAATACCTAGTACTCCAAACGCACACAGGTAAAGCTTATACACAGTCCAGTCATATTAATATGACCACAGCCTACTTTTGATATCAACGTTAAATAACCAATCGCAGAAGGCACGTGTTATCAGCCATCTGGGTGCACTCATCATTGTGGAAGGCACGATGGATCAACACAAGTATGCATCTATCCTTATGGACCATGTTCACCCCTACATGCGAATTTTTTTTCCTCAGTATGATGGCATCTACCATCAGGACAATGTGACGTGCCATGAAGCTGGCAGTGTACGTGCGTGGTTTGAGGAGCACCAGGATGAGTTCACCGTACTCCCTTGGCCAGCAAATTCCGCGGACTTGAACTGAATCGAGAATCTGTGGGACCACCTCGATCGGGTTGTTCGCGTAACTTAGCGCAGCTGGCCACGGCACTGGAGTCAGCATGGCTCAACATCCCAGTGAACATCATCACAACACTCCCTCTCTTCCTGCACGTCTCGCAGCGGTCCGTTCTGCAAAAGGTGGTTATTCTGGATTTTGACAGGTGGTCACATTAATGTGACTGGACTGTTTATAAATTGCCAGTAATAAAATGCTATTCAGCACTGTGTACCCCACATTATCATGTGACTGGCACCTTATATTAGCCTTATCTATGTGCATTTGCAGTGCTAGCATTCATCACCGTCATGGATTGTAAGTGCGCAAATGGTTGTGTTACCAGCATTATGCTCCTGTGTAGCCTTCACCTTATACCATTTGGGTCTGTCTTCATCCTGCAGAAAACCATTAGGGTCAATGCACACAGAGTTTTTGGATGCGGATTCCAAAAACTCTATGTGCATTGACCCTTACTTTGCCGAACATCAGGTAAATGTGGCCTACATAAATAGCATACTCTTTACTACCGAAGGAAGGAATATTTCCTCTGGTGTAGAAACCCTATGTTAAAATACTGTTTCAGTGGATTAGAATACTATAGTGTTAGAGTACAATAGTAGAGTTAGAAGAGTCCATTATTCAGGATCTATTAGTCAGGAGCGACTCGTACTCTGGAGAATCCGTATGTTTGTGTATTACATGTACAATCCATTGATTCCATTGGGAACAGTATAATACTGCATATCCCCTGTATTGATGCCACAGATTATAGCTAATTGTCGTGATCAGCGTAAAGAGGTTGTCCCTATCCACAGGAAAAACAAGCAATTGCCTATGTCTGGCAGTCCCCATTAACTAAATCCAGCACGTGCACTGTTCAACCAGCTGCCCTACTCAAAACAGGGATGCAAAATACCCAAGTTCTTGGATCGGTGGGTGCCCCAGCAGTGAGATACCCACCGATCAGCAAGTTACCCCCAATCCTGTGGATAGGGATAACTTGTTGTGGCTGGACTACCCCTTTAATGGTGTTCATGTAACAACTACTTTTTTTGTTACAGATTTTTCTGCAACAAACTCAGAAGTGGATTGAGCAGAAAGGAGAATTATAAGAGTTTCCTTTATATTTCCCTTGAGGAATGGCTCAAAAACACAGCAAAATCCGCAACAAAAACCAGCGTTTCTGCCTTAGCCTTAAAAGTGAATATTTACTTACAAATTGTGGACTGCCAAGCTTAGACATACACTGTATTTTGTAACAAAACACAATGTAGATATCCCTGATGTTGAATAGATTCCTTGTATAGTGACATGAGACAGAACATTACGTACCATGGAATAATAGGCAAATGCAACATGAAGCCAGCAGCAACTTGATCAGGTCATTGACTTTAAAGAACTTTATAACATCAGTTATTACTAATATTAGATTATTTACTTTGCTGCAGGAACATAAGTGTTTTTATATAATTTAGTACAATCAGAAACATCTTGTCCATTGGAATATTTGGCTTTATGGTAGAGAATTTTCTTTCCCTAGGGTTCTATAGCATGTTCTTTGTATTGCATATTTTCATATCTTCCATTCATTTCAAGTGGAGAGACTCAGGGATTGATGATTCGCTTGTAAAATAATATTACATATGAGATCTTTGATATAGAATGAGATGATATATTGACAATGAATGCATTTACTTTATTGCTAAAACTAATGGTATAAACTGTGATTGCTGTATGTAGTTAGTCGTCTTTTTATCCATACATGGTAGAAGACACAACTTTATTTAACCTGTTAGAATTAAGATTGCTTATAAAAAAATAACTGCTTAAGAGACCACTCAAAAGGTTAAGTGAAAACAGTTAATTAGGAATTGAGCTGCGAAGGTGATTGCACCAAGATCACCCAGTGTCCTACAGAGTCCAATGATCCTGCCACAACTAATCGCAGCATTAGCAAATAAGGCAATGACTCTTTCTTCACTAGATGACATAATCTCTTTAATTGGTGTCAGGAGGTCTCTTTATAATAGAATCCTGGAAAACACCTACGGACTATAATTTTGCTGGCCCCATTCACTGAACAAATGAAACAAGTCTTAACAATGTACCACGGGCTCATTACAACTCCATGCCTAAGAAGACAAAGCCTTCTGCATCTCAGCCATTGACACAAGGAATTGTTAATTGTTTGCTCCTAGCTTTAAGTCATGAACTGTTCACCTTTTAAGTAAAACTTGGATAGGTCAAACACAGATAATCCTCTCTGGTGGAACTGTTAGATCTGTCCATACATTGAAAATGACAGAGGATCAGTTGTTATTGCCAAGTGGAGCATGAGGAAGCTGTGTGCTTAGTCTTTAGAAACCATTCAACTTTGTCACTTTTCTTGTAGTTTACTTAAACTAGGGGCCTAATGCCCAATGGGGCAAATCTTAAAGTATGTTGTATTCATGGATCACTTGCAGTATTTGTGGCTAATTTGTTTGTTTATTTATTTACTACTTATCTTTATTTCATAGTGAATATGAATTAAGACAAAGACAGCATCTTGAACTTAGATTTAAAGGGAGTGTGCCATTGGAACTACCCATATCAATCCAGCTCCAGGTAAGCAGCAATGTTCTTCTAAGTGATGAGGAATCTGGTCTATAAGGCTGGGTTCACACAGGGTTTTTTTTTTTTTTTTTGGACCGGATTTTGATGCGGAGGCTGCCTGCTATGCACCAGCATCCACTTGCGGCATTCTGCTCCGCATTAGGCCCAAATGAATGGGCGGAATCCACGGCAAGAAAGGGCAGGTCGCTTCTTTTTTCCGCGAGCGGCACAAAACCGCTGGCTCAGTGGTTAGCACTGCAGCCTTGCAGCGCTGGAGTCCTGGGTTCGAATCCTGCCAGGAACAATATCTGCAAGGAGTTTGTATGTTCTCCCTGTGTTTGTATGGGTTTCCTCCAATACTACAAAGACATACTGATAGGAAAAAAAAATGTACACTGTGATCCCTGTATGCCCCAATCTACATAAAAAAATAAAAAAAAAACGCTGGTGGAAAAAAGAAGTCAATGGGAGGCGTTTTTTTGGACCGGATTCTGAGGCGGGTTCCGCATAAAAATCTGGTCCAGGAAACCCAGTGTGAACCCAGCCTAACTGTCTTTCTCACTCAGAAACCGCCCCAGAATCATGTAGAACATTTATAGTGACAAGTACTGATGTGAATACAGTGCTTGTTATAATATTGACTGAGGAGATCATTTCTGAAACCAGAGAGCAATAGAAGAAGCTACCTAAATCCTACCCAGCTCAGGATCTGAGGCCCTGGTTATCACCTCAGAAGCTTAGTGTAAGAAATATATAGCCATACAACCTGAATTCAAAGCCAGAATTGCTAGTAAAACACACAATGCAGTTCAAAACAGGAGAGCGGTATCAAAAGAGTATACGTATCCAGGCTGAAGTCAATCTGAGAGTTCACATTCAATGCCAAAATCAGAAGATACGGGATTATCCGGTAAACAAGTCAGTGTAACAGCACATAAATAGGTATGAACAACGCACAAGAACTTCACTATAAATTATTAAACTAATAGCAGGCACCTGGGATGTTCTGAAGAGGCTTTAAATATCCCTGTAAGTAGCTTAAATATCCCTCCTCAGCTGCTGGTTGGTTTAGCATCAGAGTTATGATTATCAACAGGATCAGAGAAAGCTTCACATGTCAGCATGACAACCTTAGAGCAACAGTGGCATGTAGTACTGCAGTGAGGAGAATACATACTGGGATATTAATAGTGCTTTAGTTGTGATCAAACATTTATATTCTCCAACATCAGACCACACCTGTCTTTCTTCTGTTATCTCATGCATTTTCTGCTCCCCCCCCTTCTTAGACTACTATAGATAAGAGTCACCTAAGTCTTGTAACCTGCAGCATGTCTCAAGATGGATAGAGTAGTGAGGTTCAAAGTGAGCAAATTATGAGCAAAGGTTGTAGAGGGATGAACTCGGGACTTTTAATATCTAACTAGTAGTCACATAGTGATCTTGTTACCCTTTCTCTGCTGGATATTACAGGATGAGGTCTAATGGGAATAAACAAGGGCGTTCCATTGCTATACAGCATCCAGCAAGCATACTCTTTAAGCCTAAGCCAATAAGTTACAGAAAATCTGTGTTTTTTGCAGTTTTGTTGAAGCATTTAGGGCCAAAGTCAGGAGTTGCTTCAAGGAGAATGGGAAATATGAAGGAAACGGGATATGATAAGTGTTATGACAAGGACTGGGTTAATCCCTAATCCCTTAACAGATTTTGGTGGTTTCACACATAGTTCAAATATAAACAATACATAATGAAATAAATAAATAAATAATAATAAAAAAGTACATTTTTATGGGGGCTCTTCTTGTGGACCCTGGTTTAGCGTCACCATTTGCAGTTTGCCTTTCGAGACGCTTCTTTATGGTAAATCGGGCAATGGAAAATGTTTATGGTGTCCCCTTTCCCTTCATGCCCTAAGCCTGTGCTTACATTGCTTTATGGTTAATCCAGCCCTGTGATGACAACAGCTTTATCACAAGCAATGATTGTTATTAATTATGGGAAATTTGACCAAATTTTAGTTTGTGTTTACACAGTGCTTATAATTACAATACTGCCTAGCATATTTTATCGCTACTATGTTACTATGCAGCTATAAACTAATGGTTATTAAATAAAGAAAATCCTATTTTCAATTTAATAGCCATTAACTTACAGCCTTTATAGATAACGTTACTTAGCTGAAATAAATAGTCAAAATTCAAGAAGGGCCTGGATGATGTTCTTGAAAGGAAAATATTACAGGGTACGGGTTTGAGACTTTGAGAGACGACATGTTGATCCAGGGTTTTAATACTGATTGCCGGATTTGGATTTGGGAATTTTTTCCCCTGACATGGACATCAGTTCTTTACCTTCTTCGGGATCAACAGTGAAGGGTATAGGTTGGACTTGATGGACCTGTCTTCAGCCAACAGCAGATACTATTTTAGTATGTTATTCAGCTGAAATGCATGGTAAAAATATGCTAGGCATTACTGCATGCAAATCTAAAGAAGTCCCCATGTAAACACAGCCTCAAGGCCTGATATAAAAAAAAAAAATCTTTATAGGTTATGCATTTCAATGCCAGATTAGCAACTTCATGACACCAAATAAATGTATTTTGTTTAACTGAGAACTGAGAAATGCTACACGTACAGCTCTACTCTTATCCATTGGCTGTGTCTGTCATTGTCACTCTAACTCAATACACATATATATTGCAGTACATGTAAAAGCCTATAATGGAGCAGGCCGTTTTTGCTAGTGCTCTTTAAAAGAAATATAGTTCTACTTGATGGAAAAGGAAAACTTGCTCTAGTGCCACCTTTTGGACTTTAGACCCTATAAATCAATATCTGGTTTTCCTGAAACCTAGTGACATGAACTGGAAAAAAAGCCAAGCCAGAATGTCTCATCCAAAAAGAAATGAAACCCATTCACAAGCAGCTGTGTGAACTAGCCCTTAAGCTAAAGCCTCACATTGCGAAAACGTAATTTTTTTTCCGTTAGATTTTGTTGCTTTTTTTGAGCCAGGAGAGTATTGAGCAGAAGGGAGAACTATAACAGTTTCCTATATATTTCCTATTCCTTTTATAGACATTCTTGGCTTTGAGTCAAAAAATGCAACAAAATCTGCAACATAAAAAGCTGTGTTTCCGCAACATGGGGCCTTAGTCTTAAGTTTTTTTCAAAACAGGGTACTGGTTGGGTGAGAGGTCAGAACCATAGAGTCAGAAGGGGTACTATGTCACATTAAGGAGATATCTCAAAAAGTCACTAAGTTTCATGAAAACCAGGCGTTGATATATTGGCAACTGCCTTCCAAAAGGACATGCTAGAGCAAGTTTCCATTTTCCACCAAGGAGGACTTATTTGTATATTCCTCTACCATAATTCTTAGCAGGACTTGCGTGGTCTAATAAGTCCTTGTATACTGCAAAGTGGTCTATTTGAGATAGTGTCACCTTATTCAGACATAGCACCCTTATAACTTACAGCTATCCCTGTGCCCTAAAATATTGTATTTAGTCTTTCATTTACAATTTAGGTTTGTTAAAATAAAACAGAAAAAAAGTTTTGTAAAAAAGTCAATGATATAGGTTGTAATAAAAGACAGATATCCAGGTTGTAGTAAATTTTCATAAGAAAATGTGACTTGATAACATCAATAGATGCAACCTCATAAATAGGGCTTTCTTGTAAGTGCTAGAGACAAAGCACCGATTATCATCAGGGCAAACAAGAGGTACTTCCATTTAATAGTCTATAGACCATACATACACAATGCAGCTTCCAATATCGTTCTGTGCATCCAGTAGCAGATGAAGAGACATAATGTACACTTACTGTGTCAGCCCCACTTTATTTCTTGTTAGAAAGCATTAAGAAACAATACACAAGTGGCACAGTAGGTGTTTGGAGTAGTGGGGGGGCCAGCACCCAGCAGAAGGCCAGGGACAGGTGCTTGATATAGCAGCGCCTGTAGAATTCAGTCAAGTAGTGCATGGTGACATCTGTAGCCTGCAGCTTTGCTAGCCCCTTCACTGCTGCAATACGAATAATAATGATAATAATAGTCTTATTATATAGCGCAAACATATTGCACAACACTTTACAGGGAAACAGGAGACATAAACAATGAGACTAAAGAAGGTGGACCAGTGGCCATAAGAGCTTACTTTCTACTGTACAGGCTAAAAGCAGGATTTTACTGGTCCAAGATCTATTGGAGTTTGCTTGTCCCATCTATGTTACCTTAGGACATTGATGCAAGGCTATAGTGTCATTGTGTCATGTCATTGCTGCATGTATGTGTTTACATGCAGTTGTAATACAATGGCATAGTTATGATACAATATGTTATGATCTGTAGTAAATTTGACAGTTTTTACTTGAAAGTGAATTTCCTTTCTTAAACACCACTTTTTATCTTCGTAGGTTCACAATTCTAGGCAAAATGCTTTCATGTATCTTTTTAGGAATTGGATCTTCATTTTTTTGATGCACAGCTCCAAATCTCCTGCATGGAAATTCAAAAGATTACATGTTGGCCACCTGCAGCCACCACTAGGAGGCACTAAGAAGCTTACCGCATACTGGTTATACAATTAACTCAATAATACCTCAATATAGTTTCTCCCTCTAGTTAGTAGCTGGCTTTAGTGGTAGCAGCCATAGTGTGTACTGCCATGGTAGCCTCTGTGTGTCATCTCGTAGTGTCCATTTTCAGCTAGATCATCCAGAATTTACGGAAGAACCAGCCACATTTATCCTCTACCAAATATCGCCAAGCGCCACAATGTGCCAGACTAACTTACTTAATCAGGGTTTAAGTTTAAGATGCTTTTTTCATCCAGGACTTTTTTCTCTGCAATTTTCGGGCGGAAACCGGGTTTCCACAGGTAACCATTTTTTTAAGTGGACTTGGTTTCTGAACGCTAGTATGAACCTAGCATAAGGCTCTCCATTATCTGTAATGTTATCCCTAGTGATAATAATATCCTTTTTCAAGCAGAATGGGGAACGGAATCCCCAAACATGGAGCGAGCACTAGTGTGAACCAAGCCATAAATTTCAAATGTGATATTATTTTTATATTTTTCTATCATTAAGATAAAGTATAAAAAAACAAACAAACAGACAACTTTATAACATACGGTCATGGCCATAAGTGTTGGCACCTCATTTTCCAGAAAATGAAGTATTTCTCCCAGAAAATTATTGAAATTACTCGTTTTTTTTTATACATGTTTATTTCCTTTGTGTGTATTCGAACAATACAAAAAAACACAGATAAAAAAAAAGGTGAATTGGACATAAGTTCACAAAAGAACTCCAAAAATAGGCTAAGCAAAAATGTTGGCGTTTTTTCAAAATTGTCGATAAATAACTTTGTTTTAAGCATGTGATGCTCATTCAAGCTCACTAATGGCAAGTAACAGGTATAGGCAATAAAAATATCACACTTGAACACAGATGAAAAGGAGAGAAGCTAAGTCAATCTGTTTTCCCCCAGTCAATCTGGCATCCTTCTTATATGAGAGATTCTTCTGCTTGTTATTTCCATATTTAATAAATCTGTATGAAAGGTGGGCATGTGGTATATTCTTCTTAGTTTTTTTCTGATATTGACAGACAGGCATGGTATTAGTTTATAACACAGTGAAGGGCTTGTAAACTAACATTGGATCAAGATCTATGTACAGGTATTGTCATGTGGCCTTTCATATATTCCCTACAAAGTTAGGATCCTTACTACTTATTCCTACAGTTTAGAATTTTTTGCTGCATTCTAGATGTTTTATGTAACAATAAGATATGTCCCAGTAGGCAGGAGTGAAACTTTGCATGTAGACCTTATTCACACAACAGTGACATTTTAGCAGGATCTAACATCCGTTAAAACCGCTGCTAATGTCTGTCTTTGATGGCCATTTTGAATCTGTTCCATTTTTGATGGCTTGGACCATCAAAAAGAAAACTAAAAACTCCTGAATTTCATTGGTCTGTCTTTGTTGAGTCAATCCACTTCTCTCTCTTTAGAGGACATTTCCTTATACATCAGTTAAAAATGGATTAATTGATTTCTATTGGGTCTGTTTGGCCCTCAAAACAGAGCTTTATTGATAGCCATGCAAAATGGTCAGTCAAAAAAACGGATATGTGAATAGACATGTTGAAATCAATGTGTTTTTTTGCTGTCTTGTAATTAGGGCCTTAGGTGAAGAAACATGTAGCCAGTCTGTTTTGTGTATCTTGGTAGGACTCTGAGCCTGTCATGATTTTCTCCCTGTAATTTCCATCGATGTTACTCCAGTGGTCCTGGTAATTTACATAGAGTAAGGTTAGGTTTACACAGTGCTCTGCCAGACATATACCCCAGATTATGCAGCTGTAGGACCCTACAGTTACATCTGACGTTGACTTCCATTCACCATTTATCTTTTTTTTGCACTCCGTTACAACACTGCTTTTAAATGCAATAAAAGCAATCCTATCCTGGCATATACCACCTCAATATATATTCCAAAAGGACATAAATATTTGGTTTTTATGTCTACCGTATGAGCATGGTAGACTCATATGATATAAGCTGGAAGACTTTTCTGTTATATGCACCAAAAATGCACAACAGACATGATGTGATCCTAGCTTAGGACTCTTTCCTTCATCATACCAAATATTAATGTGGCATTTTCATAAAGATAAATTACCCCAATCCAAAGGATAGAAGGTCATTTGCTATACAATGGTGTTCTGACCACTGTGATCCCCACCAATTATTAGAACTGGGGTGTTTTGCTCCATTTCATTGGGAATTGGTGGAAGTAGCCAAGTGCTGTACTACAGCTATCTCTGGCCGCTCAGATTGGAGTGGACGTAACTTCTTCTTATCAGAATACCCCTTTGAAACAAATAAATGGAACCGGACATCCGCTTTAAGAAACAAAATCACATTCATATTGTAGTATTATTTCTAAAATGGACATGCTACATTGTATGGCAGGATGTGAATGTTTCTAAGTACTCATGCAATTCTCTGTGCCGTTGACTACCATGATTGCAACTGGCAGCTGCAATGCAATGTGTGTGTGCAAGCTGGCAAGAAATGGACTTGTCTGTGCCCATTGTCAGGGAAATGAATGACTTTATATGTTGCTGTTGGTCTCTCTCTCTTTAAACAGGCCTGTTGTAAATGCCTTCTATACAAGTTTTCCCTCTATTGCCTTTTCTTGTTTAAGTTCTGGGTAGACAGACCCAGACATCTTGTTACAAAATGTGTGTTTTCAATGAAAATAAAAAGCACAGTTTTGAGTTTTTCAATATTTGCCCCTTTTCCCAGCAGGGATGGGCTTTGAGTGCCAGTAGACAAAAAAGTGTGGCTTCAACAAGCAGAATTTAAAAAAGAACATCATTTTCATTATGTAGTCAATCTCAATTACAAGCTAATGTTTTCTCTGTTGAGACTTTTTCCTTTTCAGAGCATTGTGCAGGGCTCTTTTGTGGGTTGAGAGAAAGGATCAGTGGTCAATAGGGAGCAGAGTGTTGTGTACAGTGGATTTTTGTATCCTTCAGTCTACTACATAATGCTTTTTGTCAGGAGAACAGCCCAACATCCTGAGCAGATTTGCTGAATTAAACAGCACAGCGGGGATAGGAAACTTGTTGCTAGGTGACTGACAACTGCTGCATGTCCGTGTCTCCATGCCGGAGGTTATTCTGTCCTTTTCTCCCACTGCTCAATCTTGCTTTTTTTTTTATTTTTAATCTGTATCTTTAATTAACTCTGTTAATTCCATGCATCGATTTTTTTTTCGGCCCGCCAAGATTAAGCAACACTGTAGTGCAATGTTTTACAGAGCATCTGCCCCTATTGTGGTGCGGCCGGCTGATCCAATCACGCCTAGAACAAGTCGTACAGTAACAACTGGTATCCATGTACGTAGAGTATACTGCTGGGGTGTTTGCCTCTATACTAGCCTATAACATTTGACTGACCAGGATCAGGTTGTCTATCCGGTTTAGGTTTTTTCAATTTAGGTCAGAAGGGCTACTATATGTCCTCAAACCCTTCTGGACTGGGCAAATTTACTTGGTTCAGGACCAGACACATTTTCATTACTTTACATTTCTGTAGTTATTCCAGTTATTCAAATAATTTTTGCATCTTTTTTCAGTAACTTTACATTTAGCCCCAGTTACAGTAGGAATGCAACCCAGGATCTGGGTCATCCAGGACAACACAGCTCTTATAGCAACTGGTAACCCCAGAGTATGAGGGGCGCCAATCATTGATCACTGCACATACAGCGATCAGGAAGACAGGGATGGTAATAAACCATATCTCCCCTCTATAGGAGTTACAGCCCGTTGCCCAATTATGTACGGTTACATCCTTGCGGGGTTAAGAGTGGACCAGATCTGGTTAAGGAGACTGCCTTTATTGGCCACTTTCCGATGTACATGCAATTCTGGGAAAATATACAAATAAATTCTCCTTTATGGCAAAAAGGAAATCTTACTTTTAATGCCACCTTTTAGAAGATAGATCCCTATAGATATTTGGTTTAAACATGGTCTACAATTTAACCCAAAGAACAATATATCCTCCATGTGGAAGAGAGACCCATCTGAAGACAGCTATTTCGGGGTATTTACCCTCATCAGTTTGAAGCAGGGTACTGGTTTGTCTAGGTGAGAGGTCATATTTTTTTAATGGGAGCTGATTTATGGATCAACTAAACAGATCCTGTCAGGGATCTAAACAATCTCCAGCCACATAAGCACATGTAACCCTAGTATTTTCCTTTCTTGGGATTGTGGGGAAATCTTAGAGCCAAAGACAATTAAATTTAAAGATTTAATATACATTAAAAGTACAGTGCTAGCACTAGGTTCACACTTCCATTCAGTTTCCGTTCCGGGGGCTGCTTGGGGACCCCCTGAATGGAAACCTAATTCGCTTAAAAAAGCAGTTACCTGCAGAAACCCGTGGACCACATAGACTATAATGGGGTCCACCGGGTTTCCGCACGAAAAAGGCAAAAAAATGCAGAGAGAAAAGTGCTGCTTCCAGGACTTTTCTCTCCGCATTTTTAATGCAAAATGGGGAACAGAATCCCCATGCGAAGACTTGGAGCAGGTGTGAACCTAGCCTACAG
Organism: Leptodactylus fuscus; assembly: GCF_031893055.1. Taxonomy (NCBI): domain Eukaryota; kingdom Metazoa; phylum Chordata; class Amphibia; order Anura; family Leptodactylidae; genus Leptodactylus; species Leptodactylus fuscus. The sequence goes on along the minus strand of NC_134271.1, from coordinate 107,038,649 downwards.
TTACAAATAAAAAATGGAATAAAAACACATATACACAAGAAAAACATTATACAAAATAAAAGTGAATAACATAAAGAAACAGACTTAGTAATTGACACTATTAATTTCTAATATAAAACCCCATAAATCAGGGAATACATAATAAATATAAACTACAAATACCCCTTAAATTCTTAAGAATAAATAACTAGATAAAAATAGAATAGAGTAATAGTTTATTACAATAATAATGAAACATGGACCACTAGTGTTAAAAACTAGAGATGAGCGAACAGTGTTCTATCGAACACATGTTCGATCGGATATCAGGGTGTTCGCCATGTTCGAATCGAATCGAACACCACGTGGTAAAGTGCGCCAAAATTCGATTCCCCTCCCACCTTCCCTGGCGCCTTTTTTGCACCAATAACAGCGCAGGGGAGGTGGGACAGGAACTACGACACTGGGGGCATTGAAAAAAATTGGAAAAAGTCATTGGCTGCCGAAATCAGGTGACCTCCATTTTAGACGAATAGTGGATTTCAAATCCGGGTCATATGAGAATGTGAACTTTGTGACTATGAGACAGGGATAGCTGTACAGGCAGGGATAGCTAGGGATAACCTTTATTTAGGGGGGAATGTTATTAAAAATAACTTTTTGGGGCTCTATCGGGTGTGTAATTGTGATTTTTGTGAGATAAACTTTTTCCCATAGGGATGCATTGGCCAGCGCTGATTGGCCGAATTCCGTACTCTGGCCAATCAGTGCTGGCCAATGCATTCTATTAGCTTGATGAAGCAGAGTGTGCACAAGGGTTCAAGCGCACCCTCGGCTCTGATGTAGCAGAGCCGAGGCTGCACAAGGGTTCAAGCGCACCCTCGGCTCTGATGTAGGAGAGCCGAGGGTGCACTTGAACCCTTGTGCACCCTCAGCTCTGCTACATCAGAGCCGAGGGTGCGCTTGAACCCTTGTGCACACTCTGCTTCATCAAGCTAATAGAATGCATTGGCCAGCGCTGATTGGCCAATGTATTCTATTAGCCTGATGAAGTAGAGCTGAATGTGTGTGCTAAGCACACACATTCAGCTCTACTTCATCGGGCTAATAGAATGCATTGGCCAGCGCTGATTGGCCAGAGTACGGAACTCGACCAATCAGCGCTGGCTCTGCTGGAGGAGGCGGAGTCTAAGATCGCTCCACACCAGTCTCCATTCAGGTCCGACCTTAGACTCCGCCTCCTCCGGCAGAGCCAGCGCTGATTGGCCGAATTCCGTACTCTGGCCAATCAGCACTGGCTAATGCATTGTATTGGCTTGATGAAGCAGTGCTGAATGTGTGTGCTTAGCACACACATTCAGCTCTACTTCATCGGGCTAATAGAATGCATTGGCCAGCGCTGATTGGCCGAATTCCGTACTCTGGCCAATCAGCACTGGCTAATGCATTGTATTGGCTTGATGAAGCAGTGCTGAATGTGTGTGCTTAGCACACACATTCAGCTCTACTTCATCGGGCTAATAGAATGCATTGGCCAGCGCTGATTGGCTGAATTCCGTACTCTGGCCAATCAGCACTGGCTAATGCATTGTATTGGCTTGATGAAGCAGTGCTGAATGTGTGTGCTTAGCACACACATTCAGCTCTACTTCATCGGGCTAATAGAATGCATTGGCCAATCAGCGCTGGCCAATGCATTCTATTAGCGTGAACTGAGTTTGCACAGGGGTTCTAGTGCACCCTCGGCTCTGCTACATCAGATTGCTACATCTGATGTAGCAGTGCCGAGTGTGCATCAGATGTGTAGTTGAGCAAAACTGACTCAGCACTGCTAAGTCTGCATTCGCATAGGAATGCATTGGCCAGCCTTCGGCCAATCAGCGCTGGCTCTGCCGGAGGAGGCGGAGTCTAAGGTCGGACCTGAATGGAGACTGGTGTGGAGCGATCTTAGACTCCGCCTCCTCCAGCAGAGCCAGCGCTGATTGGCCGAATTCCGTACTCTGGCCAATCAGCACTGGCTAATGCATTGTATTGGCTTGATGAAGCAGTGCTGAATGTGTGTGCTTAGCACACACATTCAGCTCTACTTCATCGGGCTAATAGAATGCATTGGCCAATCAGCGCTGGCCAATGCATTCTATTAGCGTGAACTGAGTTTGCACAGGGGTTCTAGTGCACCCTCGGCTCTGCTACATCAGATTGCTACATCTGATGTAGCAGTGCCGAGTGTGCATCAGATGTGTAGTTGAGCAAAACTGACTCAGCACTGCTAAGTCTGCATTCGCATAGGAATGCATTGGCCAGCCTTCGGCCAATCAGCGCTGGCTCTGCCGGAGGAGGCGGAGTCTAAGGTCGGACCTGAATGGAGACTGGTGTGGAGCTATCTTAGACTCCGCCTCCTCCAGCAGAGCCAGCGCTGATTGGTCGAGTTCCGTACTCTGGCCAATCAGCACTGGCCAATGCATTTCTATGGGGAAAAGTTAGCTTGCGAAAATCGCAAACTGACAGGGATTTCCATGAAATAAAGTGACTTTTATGCCCCCAGACATGCTTCCCCTGCTGTCCCAGTGTCATTCCAGGGTGTTGGTATCATTTCCTGGGGTGTCATAGTGGACTTGGTGACCCTCCAGACACGAATTTGGGTTTCCCCCTTAACGAGTTTATGTTCCCCATAGACTATAATGGGGTTCGAAACCCATTCGAACACTCGAACAGTGAGCGGCTGTTCGAATCGAATTTCGAACCTCGAACATTTTAGTGTTCGCTCATCTCTATTAAAAACAATAAATATTCATGAAGACGATGGTGTACCATGTAAAGCACCCTCGTACACCACAAACATACCGCAAACAATTCACATGATTAAATAGATAATTGATATATGAAAATAAATAAATAATTCCAAATAACAATACAATACAGAATGACCTAAAGCTAAATGAATACCCGACAAAATGAATAAATTTACAAGTAAAATGTAAATAAATAATACATTAATGCTGCAAAGTTTCACTACCTGAGCATTCAAATGCAATACATAGAACCATGATGAATAGTACAAGGAAATATATGAGGACACAATTTAAATGACTGATTAAGTGAAATCACCAATCACACATGAGCCATACTGACCAAACTTACAAAAAAAAAAGGGGAGATATCAAGGTGACTCTGATCTCCAACCCTTAGTCCCTACAAGCATTTCGCCGCACAACTCCTTCTGGGGGCCCTCACTAAGTCTGGCCATGGAGATTGGTGAAGGAATTGGACTACAAGCTTGGCTGCATCTCCAGGTATCTGACCATTGAGTCCTGTCCATACCTAATTTTTATAGTAGCCTTATCCCAGCTACCTTTTGGGACCATCCCACCTGTGACCAGGTCAGGCTAACTACTTTCACCAAGTCAATAGTAATATCACTTATTTTTGAAATATGCCATAAATATGAGCACTCATATCGGAATAATATGCTTAATAAGTGATGCAGAATGTTTTAACAAATCTAAGCATACCAAACATGCAGTTGAAATTATAATCATTAAAACATATGCTACTTTTTATCCCGGTAAATGACGTCACTACACGACCACAGTGAAGGAATTTAGGTTAACACAACACTAAAGGACCTGTGATGACGTCACCACAGGTCCTTGAGCCATTCTTGGATAGGATCATGCTAGGCAGTGGGCGGAGCTACACACTATTTTGTGGGAGGAGCTGTATAGGATGAAGCTGGACAGTGTGAAAGCTGAAGAAAATGGAGTCTCATGGAAGATCGGGAGACTACAGAACATGCAGGCTGTGTGTGAGCAAGAGGAGTATATCGGATGTAGAGTTTCAGTGAGTACAACGGGGAATGTGTTGTTCTGCCTCTGATGGGGGAGAACTTTGGTACATTTCAGCAACATCTGTTCAGCCCTTTGTAACACAGAAGCTGCTCAGACAGTCACATAACCAAACCCCTGTAATCGCAATTGCCTAATGTAGCAGAGTTTAGGCAGTGCTGTAGCACACCACTATAGGCTCTCCATATGCAAACCTGTACATACAGCTGTGTATCCTACGCATATGCTGCGATGTAGCAGAGCCGAGACATGGGAGCAGGCTGATCAAACTCTGGCACATTTCAGCAACATCCAGCCGTTTCCAATACAGAAGCTGCTCATACACTGACATAAGAACACCCCTCTAATCCAAATGGCCAGATGTAGCAGAGCTTTGGCTGCGCTGTAGCACAGCTGAGTATGCTCTCCATATGCAGAGATGTACATACAACTGAGTATGCTGCGCATATGCAGCGATGTAGCAGAGCCAAGATGTGGGAGCAGGCGGATCATCCACAACAGCAATTGGCTCAATATAAGCGGCTCAGCGCCAACACCAACCTGCAGACAAAGTCGTAGGCAGATGCTAGTTATTTATAATATTGCCCACTGTGCAGTGACACCACTGTGAGTCTTCTATGGCAATGCAGGAACTTTGCAACCTCTGTCGTAGGGTTCAACAATGTTGGTGTGTGGAGCCCCTGATCAGTCATCAGGAAGAAAGTCTGGTTCCTAAAAGCCTTTTGAGGTCAAGGGTCTTGGGAGATTGCCCTATTTGCCCCCACCACAATTGATGGCACTCTAAATGCTGGACTGTTCTGCTGCCCAACGAGGTCCTGCTACCATAGGGCCCTATGGTTAAAGTAGCCCAGGACTGCTCATTTGTAGCTCCTCCAAGTAATGGCTACCTCTACATCCCTTGTGATTGCTTGGCGGTTTCACTCTTTACAGAGGTATGCGGTTTTGTAGAACAGAACATAGTCCTTTTGCAGGTGGTTCTACCCGGCGGGTGCTGATGGTAACATACTGTCCAATGCTAGCACGCCTGTATAGTAGCAGTCTCACACATTACATCTCTCTCAGCAGAACTATTGGGTAGCAAATCAAGTGCAGCCTTCCATCTTTCTGGTCCAGTAGTGTTTTGTAACACTAGGCTGTGGCTCACCACACACCTCAGTCTCTGTGCCATTCTCTCTTGTATCACACACATTTACATTGGATATTTCCTCTTGCATCTTAAGGTGGGAAGCTGACCAGTCTGTATGGTCACACTTTATAAATGTGGCTTATCCTGTCACACAGGGCTTGGTCTTGCACTAGTCACAAGCATTTGTGGTCAGTAGGACCTTAGCCTCTCTGCCTTAGAGGGACCTTTCACCATTTGGGGCACATGCAGTTTAATACACCGCTAGAAAGCCGACAGTACGCTGAATTAATCGGCTTTCCCTTTCTGTGCCCCCGGTGAAGAGCTATCGGTGCCGGTACCGTAGCTCTTCACTGTCAGAAGGGTAAGTTCTTACCTCGCGTTACCTCGGTGTAACTGTATCTCATATACAACACACTGACTCCGACTGTTACGGGAATCTACTATGTATATACCACTTAACTCCCCTAGAACCACACTCTTCCACCATAACCTTTAAAGCCATCTGCCTAATATTGTCAATCCCCCTCTGACCTGCTTAGGCAGGAGCTTCACCTCTTAGGTATCGGACACTAAGACTTCAGCAGAAGATCCTATAACACCTGTAAGTTGTGAGGTGTCGGTTTTGATGGCTCAGGACACTGCTAAAATGTTGACAGTGGTTTTAATTTGGAAAAAGCGTTTTATCCCTGGATTCCTACTTGTAACTTTAAGGCATATACACTGCTGTTTTGGTAGTAGTGTCCAGGAGAACGGCATTCCATGAAAACTTTCTAGCATGGGCATACCCCTGCTAGCCCCCGCCATGTCCTCTTTGGACATCACCATTGCCCCTTTACCTGTGACTGAGCTATTGAGGCTGGAACAAGGTAGATGGGACGTCACTTCGATCTTGGGTCATTTCATCAAAGAAGAAAAGATGGAGCCTAACTTGCACACAACTGGCATCTAGTGCAGGATATCTGCCTGCAAAAGTGGCTCCCATTGACTTCAATGGGAGCCGCTCGCTTTTTCTTTTTCCACTAGCTAGTAGCAGAAAAAAGAAGCGACATGACCTACAGTCCTATGAAAAAGTTTGGGCACCCCTATTAATCTTAATCATTTTTAGTTCTAAATATTTTGGTGTTTGCAACAGCCATTTCAGTTTGATATATCTAATAACTGATGGACACAGTAATATTTCAGGATTGAAATGAGGTTTATTGTACTAACAGAAAATGCGCAATATGCATTAAACCAAAATTTGACCGGTGCAAAAATATGGGCACCTCAACAGAAAAGTGACATTAATATTTAGTAGATCCTCCTTTTGCAAAGATAACAGCCTCTAGTCACTTCCTGTAGCTTTTAATCAGTTCCTGGATCCTGGATGAAGGTATTTTGGACCATTTCTTTCTACAAAACAATTCAAGTTCAGTTAAGTTTGATGGTCGCCGAACATGGACAGCCCGCTCTCAAATGATCTGAAAACAAAGATTGTTCAACATAGTTGTTCAGGGGAAGGATACAAAACGTTGTCTCAGAGATTTAACCTGTCAGTTTCCACTGTGAGGAACATAGTAAGGAAATGGAAGACCACAGGGACAGTTCTTGTTAAGCCCAGAAGTGGCAGGCCAAGAAAAATATCAGAAAGGCAGAGAAGAAGAATGGTGAGAACAGTCAAGGACAATCCACAGACCACCTCCAAAGAGCTGCAGCATCATCTTGCTGCAGATGGTGTCACTGTGCATCGGTCAACTATACAGCGCACTTTGCACAAATAGAAGCTGTATGGGAGAGTGATGAGAAAGAAGCCGTTTCTGCACGTACGCCACAAATAGAGTTGCCTGAGGTATGAAAAAGCACATTTGGACAAGGCAGCTTCATTTTGGAAACAAAAATTGAGTTGTTTGGTTATAAAAAAAGGCGTTATGCATGGCGTCCAAAAAGAAACAGCATTCCAAGAAAAACACATGCTACCCACTGTAAAATTTGGTGGAGGTTCCATCATGCTTTGGGGCTGTGTGGCCAATGCCGGCATCGGGAATCTTGTTAAAGTTGAGAGTCGCATGGATTCCACTCAGTATCAGCAGATTCTTGAGAATAATGTTCAAGAATCAGTAACGAAGTTGAAGTTACGCCGGGGATGGATATTTCAGCAAGACAATGATCCAAAACACCGCTCCAAATCCTCAGGCATTCATGCAGAGGAACAATTACAATGTTCTGGAATGGCCATCCCAGTCCCCAGACCTGAATATCATTGAACATCTGTGGGATGATTTGAAGCGGGCTGTCCATGCTCGGCGACCATCTAACTTAACTGAACTTGAATTGTTTGTCCAAAATACCTTTATCCAGGATCCAGGAACTGATTAAAAGCTACAGGAAGCGACTAGAGGCTGTTATCTTTGCAAAAGGAGGATGTACTAAATATTAATGTCACTTTTCTGTTGAGGTGCCCATACTTTTTCATAGGACTGTATCTTGCTGCGGATTTTGCAGCTGACTCAGCCGCGGCTCGAGACGCACACCTGATTAGACCCATTCATTCGGGCCTTATCAGGAGTGGGATGCCGCAATAGAATGCCGATACACTGCAACGGTATCCCGTCATGGCTAACTGCGCCAAAAAAAAAATAAACAAAAATGTTTCTGTCGTGTGAACAAACCCTAAATATAAACTGTGCTATGAATAGTCTTCCTGGTACGCTAAGTTTACGGAGACGCGGATGTGAACATAACATTTAGACAGTCTTGATAAGTGAGGTCCAAGATGTATTTGTGTCAGTAATACAATATAGGGCATACAGAACTGAGCAATAGTCCATAGTCATCCCTGTGATGTGTACCCTGTACGTGTAAGGTAAGTAGCTTGCGACATATATATATATATATATATATATATATATATATATATATATATACACATACATATTATGTATAATATATGTATGTCTGGTATGTATGTATGGGCACCAGGTGATGGTAGCCATGACTCCATTATGATGCCACTATGTATGATGGACCTAGTGTTCCAGTTCTGTATTGGATGCCACTTGCCTAGGAGAATCGTTGTTCACAGCATCTCTCAAGCAGGATTGCACAAAACTTATCTTTTTTTTAAATAGTTTTGAACTTATTTAACCCCCTTCCCGACATGCGCCGTAATAGTACGGCGCATGTCGGGTCTGTAACTATGGCGACCGCCCGGGAGCCGGGCGGCCGCCATAGCCGCCGGGTGTCTACTGCTTTAAGCAGTAGACAACCGGCTCTAATGCCTCCGATCGGTCCCCGGATCGATCGGAGGCATTAACCCCTCCGGTGCCGCGGTCAAAGGCGCCGGAGGCGCCATTTTGGCCGGGATCGCCGGCTCCTGGAGCATGCTCCAGGGCTGACGTCCCGTTGCCATGACAGCCGGGAGCCTTGTACAGGCTCCCAGGCTTGTCTGCAAATCCTCTCTTTTGCAGGCTGGTCTATGCAGCCTGCAAAAGAAAGGATGCTTTTTTGCAATGCATTGCAATGCATTAGCATTGTAATGCATTGCATTAGTGATCAGACCCCCTGGGGTTCAACACCCCTAGGGGGTCTAATAAATGCAAAAAAAAAAATAAAAAAAAAAGTTAAAAAAAAAATATAAAAAGAATTAAAAGTTCAAATCACCCCCCTTTCCCTAGAACACATATAAAAGTAGTTAAAAACTGTGAAACATATACATGTTAGGTATCCCCGCGTCCGAAATCGCCCGCTCTACAAATCTATAAAAATATTTTTCCTGTTCGGTAAACGCCGTAGCAGGAAAAATAGTCGAAAGTGCCAAACCGCCATTTTTTCACTGTTTTAATTCTGATAAAAATTTTAATAAAAAGTAATCAAAGCAATAACATTTCCCAAAAATGGTAGAACTAAAAAGTACACCCAGCCCCGCAAAAAAAGACGCCCTATGCATCCCCGTACACTTACGTACAAGTTACGGCCGTCGGAATATGGCGACTTTTAGAAAAAAATTTTTTTAACACAGTTTTGGAATTTTTTTTAGGGGTCAAAATGTAAATAAAACCATATAAATTTGGTATCCCTTGAACCGTACCGAAACACAGAATATAGGGGACATGTCATTTTGGCTGCACAGTGAACGTCGTAAAACCAAAGCCCGTAAGAAAGTCGCAGAAATGCATTTTTTCTTCAAATCCACCCCATTCTGAATTTTTTTCCTGCTTCCCAGTACATTATATAGAATAATTAATGGTAGCATCATGAAGAAAAATTTGTCCCGCAAAAATTAAGACCTCATATGGCTCTGGGAGCGGAGAAATAAAAAAGTTATGGGGTTTAGAAGGAGGGGAGTCAAAAACGAAAAACGAAAATCAAAAAATGCCATCGGCGGGAAGGGGTTAATTGACACTTGATTATTGAGTGTTCTTAAAGCCACACATTTGTGGCCATTGGCCTCAACATGCCAATAGTGTATTTGTCTGCAGTATCATCTCCATGCTATCTTCACTCCACACATGCCGGCCATGAGAGAAGAAGGCATGGAGATGATGCTGTAGGCATTTTGGAGCCTGAAAAGTGGTGAGAAGTGGGGGAGGGGCAGCAGCAGTCCTTTCTGTAATGGGGGTTACCAATGGCAGGGGGCAGCACATATTGGGGAGACAATCTATCCCTAATGACTGCCCCCCTCCACATGTGCTACTCCTGATGGTGTTAGGTGAAGCACAAGTGTGTGTTTCCAGACACATATATATTCATTCCAAATACAAAGTTTTGGCCATGCAAGATTACAGCCTCCAATCATCTAGCTGTGTGTTTTCTTGACCCCTATGCAAAGGCATTTGGCATCTTCACATTTACCTTATTATTATTATTATTATTATTATTATTATTATTATTACACAAATGAATTGCAATTCTGGACCTATTCCTCAGCATCCTGGGATGTGTAATGAGATGAATTAACACATACAGAATACATACTCATGCTTAAAACCAGACATAACTACAACAATGACAAAACTGAATACAATAGGATATATACATATCTCATAAAATGTGATAAAACATGATGTGAATGTACGCTTACTGAGCTGCAGGTATACAGTTGAGAACTTATTAGTCTAATTTTTGTAAAGTGCTGTGGAATATGCTGGTGCTAGACAAGTAAGAGGAATAATAAATAAATAGTGATATCCATAGCAATTTTATTGTGAAATCCATTATCACTAGAGATGAGCGAACACTAAAATGTTCGAGGTTCGAAATTCGATTCGAACAGCCGCTCAATGTTCGTGTGTTCAAACGGGTTTCGAACCCCATTATAGTCTATGGGGAACAGATACTCGTTAAGGGGGAAACCCAAATCCGTGTCTGGAGGGTCACCAAGTCCACTATGACACCCCAGGAAATGATGCCAACACCTCTGGAATGACACTGGGACAGCAGGGGAAGCATGCCTGGGGGCATCTAACACACCAAAGACCCTCTATTACCCCAACATCACTGCCTAACAACTACACACTTTCCACATTCAAAAAAACCTCTATCAAAGTGGGAAAATACCTGGAAACCTTCTTTACTCCCCAAATGGATGGACACAAACCCCAATTTAAGCTCAACAAACAGTAACAACCACCCCTTTAAATCACGTTCCCCATGACAACCACAAATGGAATAGGCAATGGGAATTCCAAAAGCCCTCACCCTTAACTGTCATTTTGAGTGTGTGTGTGTGTGTGTGTGTGTGTGTGTGTGATGTGGTAAGACCTTCCAAAATTCACTTTTCTAGCCCTTAACATGAGCCCTTCCAAACAAAGTTACATGACCTTAAGCTGAGCTACCAGCAGAGATTGAGGCCCTTGGCATGAGTAGAGCCTTGCACCAGCAGTGTTTTTGGCACTTAGGGTGAGTTGAGCCTTGTACCAGCGTGTGTCCCTTAACATCAGGCGGGCCCTAAGTTCTGCGCTTTGCACAAAAGTTCCACATTAACTAGGCTGAATGGTACAAAGATTAGTAGGCCCGAGAACCAGGAACAGGTCTTGCAATGGCTGTCGGATAACGCTTAAAGCACATTGTCCACCAGCCAGTCAGCCTCTACCTCCTCTTACCCAACAGTCTTGTCCTCCTTCCACCCAAAATTCCCAATCTTCTCAGAACAATAACCCCAACTGTCCCTGCTCCCCAGAGCTGTTCTCCCTTCCTTTGACTGTACCGCAACCTGCCCCTCCATTTCGCGATTCCACGGACCTAACAGACGAGTATCTGTGTCCAGATGCTCAAACACTAGAGTCTCCTCCATTCCATCTCCGGTCGATTTGGTGGCGGATGACCAGCAACCCACCCTCATCGACGACGATGAGACGCAGTTGCTGTCAGGGCAGCCAGTTGACATGCGCATTGTGCAGGAGGAGGAGGCGAGACAGGAGTTGGAAGAGGAGGTGGTGGACGACGAGGACACCGACCCCACCTGGACAAGGCAGATGTCAAGCTGGGAAAGTAGTGTGGATGTTGAGGCAGGTGCAGCACCAAAAAGGGTAGCTAGAGGCAGAGACATGTCCAGAGGCAGAGGTCAGCTGCTTTGCCGAAGCCAGGCCAGACCCGGAATGTCCGAAGATGTTCCCTTTTGTACCCAGCCCAGAAAAACTCCCCCATCGAGGGCACGTTTCTTGAAGGTGTAGAGTTTTTTCAAGGAATGCGCCGAGGACAGATATAGTGTCGTCTACACAATTTGCCTCTCGAAATCGAGTAGGGGCCCTGAGAAGAGCAACCTGTCCACCACTTCAATGCACCGTCATTTGGAATCCAAGCAATGGAATCAGTGGCAGGCAGCAACGGCAGGACAAACGTCGCCCGCCGTTCATGCCACTGCCTCTGCTCACAGTGCTGGCGATGCACTCCAAAGGACGAGCCAGGACATCACTTCATCTGCCTCCGCCACTTTGTTGACTTCTCCCTCATCCTCCCCTGTTTCTGTCTTATCTCCTTCTCCTGCACCATCAAAGGCACCATCAGGCGCTTCTTTACAACAACCCACCATCTCTCAGACATTGGAGCGCCGGCAGAAATACACCGCTAACCACCCACCCACGCAAGCCTAGAACGCCAACATCGCTAAACTGCTGGCCCAGGAGAGGTTGGCGTTCCGGCTTGTTGAAACTCCCGCCTTCCCGGACCTGATGGCAACTGTGGCACCTCACTATGCCGTCCCTAGCCGTCTCAACTTCTCCCGGTGTGGCGTCCCCGCCTTGCACCAGCACGTGTCACTCAACATCAGGTGGGCCCTTAGTTCCGCGCTTTGCTGCAAGGTCCACTTGACCACCGACACTTGGACAAGCGCCTGTGGTCAGGGATGCTGCAGTGCTTATCTTTAATGACAGGCAGGGTGAATGTGGTGGAGTCTGTTCCCCGGGTGCAAACTGGGGTGGCCTATCTCCTCTCCCAGGCCAAAATTCATGGCAGGAGTAGACTGAAACCCTACGACGCTGCAACCTCCACCACAGCTACTAGCGGCAAACGCTAAAACACTGGTGTGGGGAGACGTCAGCAGGCGGTGCTGAAGCTCATCAGCTTGGGGGACAGACAGCACAGTGCCTCCGAGGTCAGGGATGCCATCCTGGCTGAGATGGCATTTTTTTTTCCCTGCTACACCTGGGGCCTGGCATTTGTACGCCTGTGATAATGGCTGGAACCTGGTAGCGGCTCTGGAGCTTGCCAGCCTCCAACACGTTCCATGTTTGGCCCACGTCTAACCTAGTGGTGCAAAGTTTTTTAAAAACATACCCAAATGTACCGAAGCTACTGTTGAAAATGCGGCGCTTGTGCGCCCACTTTTGCAAGTGCACAGGAGTCGCTGCTAGCCTAAAAACACTCTAGCAAGGCCTACATCTGTCCAAACACAGGCTGTTGTCCGTCATTCACACACGCTGAAACCCTACAATACCATATCTTGAGCAGGGTGTGTGAGCTGCACAGACCTTTGATGGAGTTCCATCTACAAAACCCAAGGGTTCCTCAAAGTCAGCAACCAAAGTTTCTGCACCATGAGTTTCCAGGGGTGGCAGAGTTATGGCTAGGGGAAGAGGCATGGATAGGGATGATGTCTAGGGGCAAAAGCAGTGTGGATGTGGAGGCAAGCTAAGCAGGAAAAACTGGGGGTACAAGCTAAGGCATGGACTGGGGTGATGTCTAGGGGCAAAAGCAGTGTGGATGTGGAGGCAAGCTAAGCAGGAAAAACTGGGGATACAAGCTAAGGCATGGACTGGGGTGATGTCTAGGGGCAAAAGCAGTGTGGATGTGGAGGCAAGCTAAGCAGGAAAAACTGGGGGTACAAGCTAAGGCATGGACTGGGGTGATGTCTAGGGGCAAAAGCAGTGTGGATGTGGAGGCAAGCTAAGCAGGAAAAACTGGGGGTACAAGCTAAGGCATGGACTGGGGTGATGTCTAGGGGCAAAAGCAGTGTGGATGTGGAGGCAAGCTAAGCAGGAAAAACTGGGGGTACAAGCTAAGGCATGGACTGGGGTGATGTCTAGGGGCAAAAGCAGTGTGGATGTGGAGGCAAGCAAAGCAGGGAAAATGGTGGCTAGAGGCAAAGGGATGTCCATAGGCAGCAAGGGCAAAGATGCAAAACTCTCCCGTTTCAAGAATTTTCCTGACTTGTTTCCCCACAAAACATTCCTGGGAGGAGGGCTGAAACACCACCCTCCTCCTCCTCCGCTGTTAGATTTACCCCAGCTACGAGCTGAAAACGCTGCAACACTGGTGTGGGGAGACGTCAGCAGGCTGGGCTGAAGCTCATCAGCTTGGGAGACGGACAGCACACTGCCTCTGAGGTCAGGGATGCCATCCTGGATGAGATGGCAATTTGTTTATCCCCGCTGCCCCTGGGGCCAGGTTTTTTAGCTTGTTGGAGGGCTCTGGAGCTTGCCAGCCTCCAACACGTTCCATGCCTGGCCCACATGTTCAATGTAGTGGTGCAATGATTTTTAAAAACATACCCCAAATTAGCTGAGCTAAGGGTGAAAGTGCGGCACTTGGACACCCACTTTCCCAAGTCTACAGTACCTGGAGCTAGCCGCAATACACTCCAGCAAGGCCTACATCTGCCTGAAGCACCTACTGTTGTGCGAGGTCACCACACGCTCTAACCCTAGATACCGTATGTTCAGCAGGGTGTGTGAGCAGCAGAGACCTTTGATGGAGTACCAGCTACAAAACCCAAGGGTTCCTCAGAGTCAGCTCCCTCACTTTCTGCACCATGAGTTTCCATGGGTGGCAGACTTATGGCTAGAGGCACAGGCATGGATAGGGGTGATGTGTAGGGGCAAAAGCAGTGTGGATGTGGAGGCAAGCTAAGCAGCAAAAACTGGGGGTACAAGCAGCCGGTGACATCATCACTGACAAGCACAGCTGTCTGTCAGCTGACAGGCTGACTTTCACCAAAATGAACAGACAATGGATAGACTCATCATATACATGTCAGTTACATGACAAATTTAGTGCAATTTGCAAGTCCAAGATGGTTTGGAGATCTGCGGAGAGGAATCTCACCACCTCTTGCGGGTGCCATCATTTGGAAGGCAAGCCCTGGGCTCAGTGGGTGAGAGCAAGCGCAGGATAATCGTCGTTTGGCCTGGCGGCCACTGCCTCTTCCACTGTTGACAGGGCTGGCGCTGCAGTCCAGACCAGGAGCCAGGACACCTCCACATCTGCCTCTGACACTTTGGGGAGTTCACCCTTATCCTCACCTTTTCCTGCCATTTCTCCTTTTGCCCGCGCCATCATGCGCCTCTTCCCAGCAACTCCCCATCTCCCAAGCCTTTCATTTCATGCTAAAGTACAGCGCAACCCACCCACATGCCCAAGGCTTCAACGGCCTCATCTCAAGAAATCTGGCCCAGGAGATGTTGGAATCCCGGCTGGGGGACACTCTGCCCTTTTTGGGCAGAGTGTCTACTGCGCCACCGCACTGTGCCGTCCACACCAGCACTTTCCCCCAAACATGAGGCGGTCCCTAAATTCAGCGCTTAGCCCTAAAGTTCCATGTGACCAGTTACGAATGGACAAGTGCATGCGGACAGGGACGCTACCTTTCAATTTGGGCACAGTGGTTGAATGTAGTTGAGGCGTGGACCGGGTCGCAAAATGTGGTGGCCTGACTTGTCTCCCCACACAACATTCCTGGGAGGAGGGCTGAAACACCACCCTCCTCCGCTGTTAAATTGACCCCAGCTACGAGCTGGAAACGCTGCAACACTGGTGTGGGGAGACGTCAGCGGGCCGTGCTGAAGCTCATCAGCTTGGGGGCCAGACAACACACTGCCTACAAAGTGAGTCATGCCATCCTCGATGAGACGGCAATGTGGTTTTTGCCACTGCACCTGGGCCCAGGCATGTTGTCATGTGTGATAATGGCCGTAACCTGGGATTGGCTCTGTAGCTTGGCAGCCTGCAACATATTCCATGCCTGGGCCACGTTTTTAACTCATTGCTGCTAATCTTTTGAAAAAGGTACCCCAATGTTCCTGAGCTACTGGTGAAAGTGTGGCGCTTGTGCGGATAGTTTTTAAAGTGTATAGTTGCCGCTGCTAGCCTCTATGCACTCCTACAACGCCTGTACCTGCTGGAACAACGGCTGTTGTGCGACGTCTCCACACTGCTGGCACTAAACATATCATGTGTTGAGCAGAGTGTGTGAGCAGCACAGACCTTTGATGTAGTTCCAACTCCAAAACCCTCGGGTTCGTCAAAGTCAACTCCCTCAGTTGCTCAACCATGAGTGGCCATGGGTGGCAGACTTATGTGAAATCCCATCCCATCCATTGCACTGGACACGAAACATTAGCATGCGCTCAGCACAACTTCGGATATGGCAGATGCGTTAAGCAGGGTGCAGGGTACAACACAGACCAGGCCCGAGCACCAGGAACAGGTGTTAGAAATACTGCAGCATCTGCCATTTCCTTCCAATTTTGGGGTTTTGGACCCGCCACCGACTTGTCTGGACCTAAGTGGGGATCATGAGACACAGTTGCCATCAAGGCAAGCTGTGGTCATGTGCGGTTTGCAGTAAGGGGGCAGTGCGCAATTGGAAGAGGAGTTGGTGGATGACGAGGCCACCGACCCCACATGGACAGGGGTGATGTCTAGGGGCTAAAGCAGTGTAGATGTAGAGGGAAGCTAAATCAACAAAAAACCTGGGTAGAAGCAAAGGCATAAACTGGGGTGATGTTTAGGGGTGAAAGCAGAGTAGATGTGGAGGGAAGCTAAGCAGCAAAAACAGTGGGTAGAAGCAAAGGCATGCAAAACTCTACCCTGTTGGAAGACTTATTCCTAGGTCTGGAACACGTTAATGGCCCCCCTGGACAAATTACTGCCACTCAGGGGCCTAGTGTCACCAGGAGGGACAAGTATAGGCGCATGTTGTGGGAATACCTGGCCGACACCAGCTCTGTCCTCTCCGATCCCTCTGTGCTCTACAGCCTAAACTTATTTTCTCATCTTTTTTTCTGAACTGCACATCTCTTGCCTGCTTCCTTTGGGATCTTAGAAATGGTGGTCCACTTCCACAGATGGTAACTTCAATAGACAGTGTAACGGGAGTAGCTGAGGGATCGCTGTCTTAACCACTTTTTGGCACAAAATTAACTTCCAAAGCCAAATATGGTGCAAGTATATGATGCAAGGACACCTACACACCTATCTCTGACACATTGGGGAGTTCACCCTCATGCGCCCTTTTGGCCTGCACCATCATGCGCCTCTTCCCAGCCACTCCACATTTCCCAAGCTTTTCATTGCAGGCAGAAGTACAATACAACCCACCCCCATGCCCAAGCCTGTAACAGCCTCATCGATAAACTGCTGGCCCTGGAGATGTTGGTGTTTGTTTATGCTTCTGGAGACCCAGGCCTTCCGTCAGCAGATGGCAGCTGGGGCACCTCCCTATGCTGGGCCTAGCCGTTACTACTTCTCTTGGTGTGCTGTCTCTGCCTTGCGCCTGCATGTGTCCCATAACATCAGTCGGGCCCAGAGCTCTGCGCTTTGCTGCAAGGTCCACTTGACCACCGACACATGGACAAGCGCCTGTGGTCAGGGATGCTGCAGTGCTTATCTTTAATGACAGGCAGGGTGAATGTGGTGGAGTCTGTTCCCCGGGTGCAAACTGGGGTGGCCTATCTCCTCTTCCAGGCCAAAATTCATGGCAGGAGTAGACTGAAACCCTACGAAGCTGCAACCTCCACCCCAGCTACTAGCGGAAAACACTGTAACACTGGCATGGGGAGATGTCAGTAGGCCGTGCTGAAACTGATCAGCTTGGGGGACAGACAGCACAGTGCCTCCGAGGTCAGGGATGCCATCCTGGCTGAGATGGCATTTTTTTTTCCCTGCTACACCTGGGGCCTGGCATTTTTGTGCCTGTGATAATGGCTGGAACCTGGTAGCAGATCTGGAGCTTGCCAGACTCAAACACGGTCCACGCATGGCCCACGTTTTCCAACTTGTTGGTGCCATGTTTCTTTGAAACCTACACCATTGTGCCTGATATACAGGTCAAAGTGGGGCCATTTTCGTAAGTGAGAACTAGCCTCTGCTAGGCAGAAAACATTCAGAGCACACTCCTCTCATCTTCGCACCGTTGGCTGGCGGAGGAAGACGAGGGGGTTGGAGTGGCATCTGATGTCCCTATCCCACACGAGGCTAGAGGGTGCACTTCAGTGCATCCCATTGCTTCACCACAAATGGTGTGAAGGGGAGTGGAAAATGGAGGAAATGGAGAGTGACCCTTACAGTTGGGGCCAGCAAAGGCATGCCAAGTAACACACTGGCACACATGGCTGACTTCATCTTGGGTTGCTTTTCAACACATATTTCACATCATGAAGAACAAATAATACTGGATTTTTTCAAGCCTCGAACCCCGGTCTAGGTCTAATGTCTGTTCCTTTCTTATATTAGGGGAGAGGGAAAAAAAATTACTTCAGTGATACGTTTAGCGTACATAGACTGACTATTAATGTGTATCCCACTTAGTGTTGTTAGGGTTACACACCGTCACAACCTGGCTAAAGCTTCTATAGCTGTTAATAAAGTCAACATAACTTTACGGTATCCAAAAAGACAGCTGGTACCGACAGAGAGCAAGACAAATGTCACCCAAAGCTGTGAGCTCTGAACACCCACAGTGACTTTGGCGTCATCATCATTATAAGGGAGCGGGTGGTAATAAATAACTTGGCAGTGCCTAAAACCCAAAAAGCTTATACAACTATATTTACATTAAGATACACAAATGAAACTTTTCAGTAGCATGTCATGAGACAAGCTGATAAGCTCTTCCTTTGTGCAGTGCTATTTGAAAGTTAAACGCTGCCTTTATTTTAATTCTGGAGAAGGTGCAGACATTAGATTTAGAACATGTTGTCTTCATTGTCCAAATCCTCTATATAGGTAACGTGTTTTTCGGGCCGAGCTGTCTGGGAACGAGCTGGTGCAGCACTGACAACCTGGGTGAATATGGCAAGAGCCTGAGATGTAGGGTGAATGAATCCCCAAATTATTTGTGGAATTCCCAGTGAGACAATGGCACTGTATACCAGTATTAAAAATTGTGGGTGCACATAACCCCCATATATTCTTTGAATTCCCAGTCAGACAATGGCACTGTATACCAGTATTAAAAATTGTGGGTGCACATAACCCCCATATATTCTTTGAATTCCCAGTGAGACAAAGGAACTGTATAGCAGTATTAAAAATTGTGGGTGCACATAACCCCAATATAGTCTTTGAATTCCCAGTCAGACAATGGCACTGTATACCAGTATTAAAAATTGTGGGTGCACATAACCCCCATATATTCTTTGAATTCCCAGTGAGACAAAGGAACTGTATAGCAGTATTAAAAATTGTGGGTGCACATAACCCCAATATATTCTTTGAATTCCCAGTCAGACAATGGCACTGTATACCAGTATTAAAAATTGTGGGTGCACATAACCCCCATATATTCTTTGAATTCCCAGTGAGACAAAGGAACTGTATAGCAGTATTAAAAATTGTGGGTGCACGTAACCCCCATATATTCTTTTAATTCCCAGTCAGACAATGGCACTGTATACCAGTATTAAAAATTGTGGGTGCACATAACCCCCATATATTCTTTGAATTCCCAGTCAGACAATGGCACTATATACCAGTAGTAAAAATTGTGGGTGCACATAACCCCAATATATTCTTTGAATTCCCAGTCAGACAATGGCACTGTATACCAGTAGTAAAAATTGTGGGTGCACATAACCCCCATATATTCTTTGAATTCCCAGTCAGACAATGGCACTATATACCAGTAGTAAAAATTGTGGGTGCACATAACCCCAATATATTCTTTGAATTCCCAGTCAGACAATGGCACTGTATACCAGTATTAAAAATTGTGGGTGCACATAACCCCCATATATTCTTTGAATTCCCAGTCAGACAATGGCACTGTATACCAGTATTAAAAATTGTGGGTGCACATAACCCCCATATATTCTTTGAATTCCCAGTCAGACAATGGCACTGTATACCAGTATTAAAAATTGTGGGTGCACATAACCCCCATATATTCTTTGAATTCCCAGTGAGACAAAGGAACTGTATAGCAGTATTAAAAATTGTGGGTGCACGTAACCCCCATATATTCTTTGAATTCCCAGTCAGACAATGGCACTGTATACCAGTAGTAAAAATTGTGGGTGCACATAACCCCCATATATTCTTTGAATTCCCAGTCAGACAATGGCACTATATACCAGTAGTAAAAATTGTGGGTGCACATAACCCCAATATATTCTTTGAATTCCCAGTCAGACAATGGCACTGTATACCAGTAGTAAAAATTGTGGGTGCACATAAGCCCCATATATTCTTTGAATTCCCAGTGAGACAAAGGAACTGTATAGCAGTATTAAAAATTGTGGGTGCACGTAACCCCCATATATTCTTTGAATTCCCAGTCAGACAATGGCACTGTATACCAGTAGTAAAAATTGTGGGTGCACATAACCCCAATATATTCTTTGAATTCCCAGTCAGACAATGGCACTGTATACCAGTAGTAAAAATTGTGGGTGCACATAACCCCAATATATTCTTTGAATTCCCAGTCAGACAATGGCACTGTATACCAGTATTAAAAATTGTGGGTGCACATAACCCCCATATATTCTTTGAATTCCCAGTCAGACAATGGCACTATATACCAGTAGTAAAAATTGTGGGTGCACATAACCCCAATATATTCTTTGAATTCCCAGTCAGACAATGGCACTGTATACCAGTATTAAAAATTGTGGGTGCACATAACCCCCATATATTCTTTGAATTCCCAGTCAGACAATGGCACTATATACCAGTAGTAAAAATTGTGGGTGCACATAACCCCAATATATTCTTTGAATTCCCAGTCAGACAATGGCACTGTATACCAGTATTAAAAATTGTGGGTGCACATAACCCCCATATATTCTTTGAATTCCCAGTCAGACAATGGCACTGTATACCAGTATTAAAAATTGTGGGTGCACATAACCCCCATATATTCTTTGAATTCCCAGTCAGACAATGGCACTGTATACCAGTATTAAAAATTGTGGGTGCACATAACCCCCATATATTCTTTGAATTCCCAGTGAGACAAAGGAACTGTATAGCAGTATTAAAAATTGTGGGTGCACGTAACCCCCATATATTCTTTGAATTCCCAGTCAGACAATGGCACTGTATACCAGTAGTAAAAATTGTGGGTGCACATAACCCCCATATATTCTTTGAATTCCCAGTCAGACAATGGCACTATATACCAGTAGTAAAAATTGTGGGTGCACATAACCCCAATATATTCTTTGAATTCCCAGTCAGACAATGGCACTGTATACCAGTATTAAAAATTGTGGGTGCACATAACCCCCATATATTCTTTGAATTCCCAGTCAGACAATGGCACTGTATACCAGTATTAAAAATTGTGGGTGCACATAACCCCCATATATTCTTTGAATTCCCAGTCAGACAATGGCACTATATACCAGTAGTAAAAATTGTGGGTGCACATAACCCCAATATATTCTTTGAATTCCCAGTCAGACAATGGCACTGTATACCAGTAGTAAAAATTGTGGGTGCACATAACCCCCATATATTCTTTGAATTCCCAGTGAGACAAAGGAACTGTATAGCAGTATTAAAAATTGTGGGTGCACGTAACCCCCATATATTCTTTGAATTCCCAGTCAGACAATGGCACTGTATACCAGTATTAAAAATTGTGGGTGCACATAACCCCCATATATTCTTTGAATTCCCAGTCAGACAATGGCACTATATACCAGTAGTAAAAATTGTGGGTGCACATAACCCCAATATATTCTTTGAATTCCCAGTCAGACAATGGCACTGTATACCAGTATTAAAAATTGTGGGTGCACATAACCCCCATATATTCTTTGAATTCCCAGTCAGACAATGGCACTATATACCAGTAGTAAAAATTGTGGGTGCACATAACCCCAATATATTCTTTGAATTCCCAGTCAGACAATGGCACTATATACCAGTAGTAAAAATTGTGGGTGCACATAACCCCAATATATTCTTTGAATTCCCAGTCAGACAATGGCACTGTATACCAGTAGTAAAAATTGTGGGTGCACATAACCCCAATATAT
This sequence comes from Leptodactylus fuscus, assembly GCF_031893055.1. Taxonomy (NCBI): domain Eukaryota; kingdom Metazoa; phylum Chordata; class Amphibia; order Anura; family Leptodactylidae; genus Leptodactylus; species Leptodactylus fuscus. Next base: position 107,017,020 of record NC_134271.1, on the reverse strand, counting down.
TCTTTGAATTCCCAGTCAGACAATGGCACTGTATACCAGTAGTAAAAATTGTGGGTGCACATAACCCCCATATATTCTTTGAATTCCCAGTGAGACAAAGGAACTGTATAGCAGTATTAAAAATTGTGGGTGCACGTAACCCCCATATATTCTTTGAATTCCCAGTCAGACAATGGCACTGTATACCAGTATTAAAAATTGTGGGTGCACATAACCCCCATATATTCTTTGAATTCCCAGTCAGACAATGGCACTATATACCAGTAGTAAAAATTGTGGGTGCACATAACCCCAATATATTCTTTGAATTCCCAGTCAGACAATGGCACTGTATACCAGTATTAAAAATTGTGGGTGCACATAACCCCCATATATTCTTTGAATTCCCAGTCAGACAATGGCACTATATACCAGTAGTAAAAATTGTGGGTGCACATAACCCCAATATATTCTTTGAATTCCCAGTCAGACAATGGCACTGTATACCAGTATTAAAAATTGTGGGTGCACATAACCCCCATATATTCTTTGAATTCCCAGTCAGACAATGGCACTGTATACCAGTATTAAAAATTGTGGGTGCACATAACCCCCATATATTCTTTGAATTCCCAGTCAGACAATGGCACTGTATACCAGTATTAAAAATTGTGGGTGCACATAACCCCCATATATTCTTTGAATTCCCAGTGAGACAAAGGAACTGTATAGCAGTATTAAAAATTGTGGGTGCACGTAACCCCCATATATTCTTTGAATTCCCAGTCAGACAATGGCACTGTATACCAGTAGTAAAAATTGTGGGTGCACATAACCCCCATATATTCTTTGAATTCCCAGTCAGACAATGGCACTATATACCAGTAGTAAAAATTGTGGGTGCACATAACCCCAATATATTCTTTGAATTCCCAGTCAGACAATGGCACTGTATACCAGTAGTAAAAATTGTGGGTGCACATAAGCCCCATATATTCTTTGAATTCCCAGTGAGACAAAGGAACTGTATAGCAGTATTAAAAATTGTGGGTGCACGTAACCCCCATATATTCTTTGAATTCCCAGTCAGACAATGGCACTGTATACCAGTAGTAAAAATTGTGGGTGCACATAACCCCAATATATTCTTTGAATTCCCAGTCAGACAATGGCACTGTATACCAGTAGTAAAAATTGTGGGTGCACATAACCCCAATATATTCTTTGAATTCCCAGTCAGACAATGGCACTGTATACCAGTATTAAAAATTGTGGGTGCACATAACCCCCATATATTCTTTGAATTCCCAGTCAGACAATGGCACTATATACCAGTAGTAAAAATTGTGGGTGCACATAACCCCAATATATTCTTTGAATTCCCAGTCAGACAATGGCACTGTATACCAGTATTAAAAATTGTGGGTGCACATAACCCCCATATATTCTTTGAATTCCCAGTCAGACAATGGCACTATATACCAGTAGTAAAAATTGTGGGTGCACATAACCCCAATATATTCTTTGAATTCCCAGTCAGACAATGGCACTGTATACCAGTATTAAAAATTGTGGGTGCACATAACCCCCATATATTCTTTGAATTCCCAGTCAGACAATGGCACTGTATACCAGTATTAAAAATTGTGGGTGCACATAACCCCCATATATTCTTTGAATTCCCAGTCAGACAATGGCACTGTATACCAGTATTAAAAATTGTGGGTGCACATAACCCCCATATATTCTTTGAATTCCCAGTGAGACAAAGGAACTGTATAGCAGTATTAAAAATTGTGGGTGCACGTAACCCCCATATATTCTTTGAATTCCCAGTCAGACAATGGCACTGTATACCAGTAGTAAAAATTGTGGGTGCACATAACCCCCATATATTCTTTGAATTCCCAGTCAGACAATGGCACTATATACCAGTAGTAAAAATTGTGGGTGCACATAACCCCAATATATTCTTTGAATTCCCAGTCAGACAATGGCACTGTATACCAGTATTAAAAATTGTGGGTGCACATAACCCCCATATATTCTTTGAATTCCCAGTCAGACAATGGCACTGTATACCAGTATTAAAAATTGTGGGTGCACATAACCCCCATATATTCTTTGAATTCCCAGTCAGACAATGGCACTATATACCAGTAGTAAAAATTGTGGGTGCACATAACCCCAATATATTCTTTGAATTCCCAGTCAGACAATGGCACTGTATACCAGTAGTAAAAATTGTGGGTGCACATAACCCCCATATATTCTTTGAATTCCCAGTGAGACAAAGGAACTGTATAGCAGTATTAAAAATTGTGGGTGCACGTAACCCCCATATATTCTTTGAATTCCCAGTCAGACAATGGCACTGTATACCAGTATTAAAAATTGTGGGTGCACATAACCCCCATATATTCTTTGAATTCCCAGTCAGACAATGGCACTATATACCAGTAGTAAAAATTGTGGGTGCACATAACCCCAATATATTCTTTGAATTCCCAGTCAGACAATGGCACTGTATACCAGTATTAAAAATTGTGGGTGCACATAACCCCCATATATTCTTTGAATTCCCAGTCAGACAATGGCACTATATACCAGTAGTAAAAATTGTGGGTGCACATAACCCCAATATATTCTTTGAATTCCCAGTCAGACAATGGCACTATATACCAGTAGTAAAAATTGTGGGTGCACATAACCCCAATATATTCTTTGAATTCCCAGTCAGACAATGGCACTGTATACCAGTAGTAAAAATTGTGGGTGCACATAACCCCAATATATTCTTTGAATTCCCAGTCAGACAATGGCACTGTATACCAGTAGTAAAAATTGTGGGTGCACATAACCCCCATATATTCTTTGAATTCCCAGTGAGACAAAGGAACTGTATAGCAGTATTAAAAATTGTGGGTGCACGTAACCCCCATATATTCTTTGAATTCCCAGTCAGACAATGGCACTGTATACCAGTATTAAAAATTGTGGGTGCACATAACCCCCATATATTCTTTGAATTCCCAGTCAGACAATGGCACTATATACCAGTAGTAAAAATTGTGGGTGCACATAACCCCAATATATTCTTTGAATTCCCAGTCAGACAATGGCACTGTATACCAGTATTAAAAATTGTGGGTGCACATAACCCCCATATATTCTTTGAATTCCCAGTCAGACAATGGCACTATATACCAGTAGTAAAAATTGTGGGTGCACATAACCCCAATATATTCTTTGAATTCCCAGTCAGACAATGGCACTGTATACCAGTATTAAAAATTGTGGGTGCACATAACCCCCATATATTCTTTGAATTCCCAGTCAGACAATGGCACTGTATACCAGTATTAAAAATTGTGGGTGCACATAACCCCCATATATTCTTTGAATTCCCAGTCAGACAATGGCACTGTATACCAGTATTAAAAATTGTGGGTGCACATAACCCCCATATATTCTTTGAATTCCCAGTGAGACAAAGGAACTGTATAGCAGTATTAAAAATTGTGGGTGCACGTAACCCCCATATATTCTTTGAATTCCCAGTCAGACAATGGCACTGTATACCAGTATTAAAAATTGTGGGTGCACGTAACCCCCATATATTCTTTGAATTCCCAGTGAGACAATGGAACTGTATAGCAGTAGCAAAAATTGTGGGTGCACGTAACCCCCATATATTCTTTGAATTCCCAGTCAGACAATGGCACTATATACCAGTATTAAAAATTGTGGGTGCACATAACCCCAATATATTCTTTGAATTCCCAGTCAGACAATGGCACTGTATACCAGTATTAAAAATTGTGGGTGCACGTCACCCCAATATATTCTTTGAATTCCCAGTCAGACAATGGCACTGTATACCAGTAGTAAAAATTGTGGGTGCACATAACCCCCATATATTCTTTGAATTCCCAGTCAGACAATGGCACTGTATACCAGTATTAAAAATTGTGGGTGCACATAACCCCCATATATTCTTTGAATTCCCAGTCAGACAATGGCACTGTATACCAGTAGTAAAAATTGTGGGTGCACATAACCCCCATATATTCTTTGAATTCCCAGTCAGACAATGGCACTGTATACCAGTATTAAAAATTGTGGGTGCACATAACCCCCATATATTCTTTGAATTCCCAGTGAGACAAAGGAACTGTATAGCAGTATTAAAAATTGTGGGTGCACGTAACCCCCATATATTCTTTGAATTCCCAGTCAGACAATGGCACTGTATAGCAGTATTAAAAATTGTGGGTGCACGTAACCCCCATATATTCTTTGAATTCCCAGTCAGACAATGGCACTGTATACCAGTATTAAAAATTGTGGGTGCACATAACCCCCATATATTCTTTGAATTCCCAGTGAGACAATGGCACTGTATACCAGTATTAAAAATTGTGGGTGCACGTCACCCCAATATATTCTTTGAATTCCCAGTCAGACAATGGCACTGTATACCAGTATTAAAAATTGTGGGTGCACATAACCCCCATATATTCTTTGAATTCCCAGTGAGACAAAGGAACTGTATAGCAGTATTAAAAATTGTGGGTGCACGTAACCCCCATATATTCTTTGAATTCCCAGTCAGACAATGGCACTGTATACCAGTATTAAAAATTGTGGGTGCACGTCACCCCAATATATTCTTTGAATTCCCAGTCAGACAATGGCACTGTATACCAGTAGTAAAAATTGTGGGTGCACATAACCCCCATATATTCTTTGAATTCCCAGTCAGACAATGGCACTGTATACCAGTATTAAAAATTGTGGGTGCACATAACCCCAATATATTCTTTGAATTCCCAGTCAGACAATGGCACTGTATACCAGTAGTAAAAATTGTGGGTGCACATAACCCCCATATATTCTTTGAATTCCCAGTCAGACAATGGCACTGTATACCAGTAGTAAAAATTGTGGGTGCACATAACCCCCATATATTCTTTGAATTCCCAGTGAGACAAAGGAACTGTATAGCAGTATTAAAAATTGTGGGTGCACGTAACCCCCATATATTCTTTGAATTCCCAGTCAGACAATGGCACTGTATAGCAGTATTAAAAATTGTGGGTGCACGTAACCCCCATATATTCTTTGAATTCCCAGTCAGACAATGGCACTGTATACCAGTATTAAAAATTGTGGGTGCACATAACCCCCATATATTCTTTGAATTCCCAGTGAGACAATGGCACTGTATACCAGTATTAAAAATTGTGGGTGCACGTCACCCCAATATATTCTTTGAATTCCCAGTCAGACAATGGCACTATATACCAGTAGCAAAAATTGTGGGTGTATATAGCCCCAATTCTATTGCTAGGGGACTTGCAGGGTATTTCTGAGGTGAAGGTGGGGGGGCACACCGTTGGAACGGGGATTTGGGGTGTATATATGGGGTATACGGGAATACACTGTCAGTGTGTTCCATTCAGGATCCTGGGAAAGCTGGGTTGCGGCGATTGAGCCCGTCAGTGCCACGTTACACTGACAAGCTTCTCCCTGGAATTGAAGTTATATGTAAGCCCAATATATTCTTTGAATTCCCAGTGAGACAATGGCACTATATGGCAGTAGCAAAAATAGTGGGTGTATATAGCCCCAATCCTATTGCTAGGGGACTTGCAGGGTATTTCTGGGGTGAAGGTGGGGGGCACACCGTTGGAACGGGTATCGGGGGTATATATCGGGTATACGGGAATACACTGACAGTGTATTCCATTCAGGATCCTGGGAAAGCTGGGTTGCGGCGATTGAGCCCGTCAGTGCCACGTTACACTGACAAGCTTCTCCCTGGAATTTAGCTCTTATAAGAGCTGTTGGTTGTCTTCTCCTTCCTATCCTAGCCTGTCCCTGCCTACCCAGAATCTAACCCCTAGCTAACTGGACGGAAACCTCCGTCCTCGGTGAATTGCAAGCTCAGAATGACGCGAAGCTGGGCGGCGCTGTTCTTTTAAATTAGAGGTCACATGTTTTCGGCAGCCAATGGGTTTTGCCTACTTTTTTCAACGTCACCGGTGTCGTAGTTCCTGTCCCACCTACCCTGTGCTGTTATTGGAGCAAAAAAGGCGCCAGGGAAGGTGGGAGGGGAATCGAGTAATGGCGCACTTTACCACGCGGTGTTCGATTCGATTCGAACATGCCGAACAGCCTAATATCCGATCGAACATGAGTTCGATAGAACACTGTTCGCTCATCTCTAATTATCACCCGTCTGTGACCTACTGTCCTTCTTGCTTCAGCTGGCTGGAATTCAGCGAATAATAAGAATGTTTCCATACTCAGACAACAAGATGGTGAGATATTGCAAGAAATAGTATATTTTACTTTTGCAAATATTTCCATAGGACCTGTCTACACAGAATTTAGACATATTATGTTTTCTGCAGTGGAAAACCTGCAGTAATAAAAATCACACCGAATGGTTTTGGTGTGGAATTAATTTGCCACAATGTCCTATACATTGCAAAGGGAAAAAGACATAGTGAAAGCCTGCAGCATAAATTGGCATTGTGTGGTTAACTGAAGCTACATTCACACAACACTCATTAATGGTCATGTGATGTCTGTTTTTTTTTCATGGACGTCACGTGGCAGCATTACATTCAATGACACATTACTGTTATATTGAGGGTCCGTGGTAACAGACCATCAAAATATAGGTCCTGTCCTATTTTTGCCTGTTTACATGGATTTCTCCATACACTGCAATGTATGGGGCACCCATGAAAACCGCTGCCCCTTGGGAGCTAAATGGCCATGAAAAATGAAATCTTTTCACTCCCGTTTTGCACTTCTGTTTGTTAATCTAGCCCTAGGCCGGGGGCCCACATTGTGACTATGCTGTGGCAAAAAACACTGCATAGAACAGTAAAAAGTAGACAAGACATTAAGGCAAAGTATGAATCTAAACTCATCCCATCCACCCGTAACAAGAACCAGATTACATAATCCAATGGCGTATATGTAAGCGGACAAAGATGAATAGGTGCAAGCATTGCAGTCTGTTAACAGCAAATGATATCTCTGAGTACTCCACCAACAGGACAACCAAACACAGAGGGGCTACCTGGTAGTGGCATAGGGTCTCTAATGGGATTGGTAAACATTTTCCATTCAGGGGATAAGACTCTAGGTGTGAAGTAATGCTACAAGGCCTTGGGGGACACTATCTAATGACAGCTGCAAAGGGAAGCCTCAGAAATCTAGCCAAGCCCCCCGCCCCCAAATTGCCTCATATTTATGTAATACTTTTCTCTTCATATACAATAGATACCACATTCTAGCTAAATTATGTTATTCCTTTTGACTGGATGATAAGTCTGACATATCTTTAGACTGCTTTATCAGAGTAAATGTCACCTATCAGTTGGCTTTCTTTGAGTCAGAACCTTATTCCAGAATTTTGTTGAAGTTAGGGTGCACACTATTGCATCTTAAACCACACCCCTTTTCAAGCTTGTATTAAAGGGATCCTATCATACAAACTTTTTTTTTCTGAGTGACATGTCGGAATAGCCTTAAGAAAGGCTATTCTTCTCCTACCTTTCGTTGTCTTCTTCGCGCCGCCATTCCATAGAAATCCCGGTCTTTAACGGTATGCAAATGAGTTCTCTCGCAGCATTGGGGATGGGCCCCAGAGCTCAAACAGCCCTGGGGGCATTCCCAATGCTGTATGAGAACTCTCTCCAGTGCTGCCTCCATCTTCGTCAGCAACGTCCTCTTTATCCTCTTCTTCCGGTGCAGGTTTCAAACTTCTAGGTCTTGGGCAGAACAGACTGCGCATGCCCACAGGCCACGAGAAAATGGCCGCTTACACAGTATTGTAAGCAGCCATTTTCTCGTGGCCTGTGGGCATGCGCAGTCTGTTCTGCCCAAGACCTAGAAGTTTGAAACCTGCATCGGAAGAAGAGGATGAAGAAGATGTTGCTGACGAAGATGGAGGCGGCGCTGGAGAAGAATAGCCTTTCTTAAGGCTATTCCGACGTATTACTCAGAAAAAAATTTGTTTGAAAGATAGGATCCCTTTAAAAATGGGCTTAAAGCAAAATGTAGTACATTGCATCTATTTCAGACAAAAAATCAAGAGAATGGTAAATTCCCTCAGTGTGTTTCCCAGAAAAAAAAGCCTTTACAAAGCCTTTGTTTCTATTGAAGTTCTATCAGTATCTTTTGGTGTCATTGTTGGGCTACACAACCAGTCTGTGGGATACGCACAAAAGAAACTTCAATTTTCAAATAATATTTTTAGAATTTTAGAATTTCCATCCCATTTCAGATATTCTATAGGGTCAAAGATTATGGAGCCTAATTGGGATAAAGATTTTGAGTTCCAAGTATGTTATCTACAATGTAGGCTCTTGAAGCATGGATATCCTTTTTTCATAGAGTCATTGATACATAAGTGGGTTGTGAAGAACAAGAAAAAAATAATTTTCCTCATGTAAAATTAAGGATAAATGATAATGACGTTTAATTTTACATTGGAGTATTCCTTGTGACCAACATCCTGAAGAGGGTGATTAACAGTAATGGCCTCATCTGATTTCCTTCAAAAAGGAAAAATTGGGTTCAAGTCTCTTATTACCTTCAAGACATGGAAATCAGTAACCAATCTTATTAATGAGCGTGCTTTTATGTGACCTTTCTTACATTCATCTTTGAACATTTGTTCTCATTATTTGCAAAGGTCCCATATATACTATAGGTTATCTCTGTGTTTTACTTATGAGGTATATAAATATTACAATAGGGAATTATATATAACCTTAAATCCCAATATTTGGACTGATCCTTTTACCTCTACTATCATGCTTTGCCCTTTACAGCAGTAGAGAAAGGGACTTGAGCAAAGATGAAACTGGGCCTCCTTTTTTGGTGTAAATTTTTTGCCACCAAGGACAGAAGGATGTAATGGTTGTTTGTCACTCTCTATTCTTTTCATGACCCTTGGAGAAATTATCCTATTGCCTTGCTGGCTTGGAGAGTGGAGTCATGCACAGGTAAATAGCAAAGGCAATCTATCTAACATGGGCCAAGTCAGCTCTTTTTCAGTGCCCCATAGAGCAGCCTTTGTGGTACATACACCTCTATTTTTCAATATGATGAATAGAGATCCTAAAATAGCTTGAAAACTTTTTGTACTAAGCTATGTGTAAGGGAATTGCAATAGGAGCTGCACACGCCTCCTGCGCCACAGTATGCGAGCAGAGGGTGCCGCAGTGACCCAAACAGGCAGAGACGTTACACTATGGCTAAAATAAAATTTTGCTTTCCAGGCTTCAGAAATGTCTGGGAGCTTTTTTTTGGATATTCCCACTTCTGTGCTATATGCTATAGTGCGACACCTTGTATACTAATTCTAATAGGCTCAGTTATATACAAGTAAGGCAAACTTGTCAGAAATGGAGAGAGCATTGTCTGAGCAGGTTAACCAGGTGACCAAGTCTCCATTACTTCTGAACTAGCTGACTATGGTTGCAACTTCCTGTTACCAGTTGCAGTGAAAAGAGAAGGGTTTCTTTAACAAATCCTATTAATATTATAATGGTGAAAGTTTGTGAGTTTGGATGTTTGTGGGTTCGTGTGTTTGGATGTTTGTTCCTCAATCACAGCCAAACGGCTGAATGGATTTTGGGGAAATTTCACACACACCTACATATTTCTCAGGAAAAGGTAATAGGCTACTTTAATTGTGGGTCACTCACCCCAAATCGCCACCGTGACCCTCCAAAGATTCCTCCGGCATGGGCTGTAGAAGCTGGCATTCTGCCAGCGCTGGTCTGTCCATGCACCTCCTATTGGTGCATGGTAGGCAGTGGGCGTGCTCTGGAGCCAGGGCTGCAGCTCCATAGGTTGGGGGCTGAATGTGGGTGTGCCGATTCAGCAGGGAAAGACAGAGGAAGATGGCCACATGCTCTCGGCACTGCAGCTACACCAGGCCCCCTACACAGCTCGCGTACGGAGGAGGCTGCTGCACCCAACACACCGCAGGTCAGTGCAGCGGGTACAGTGGGTTGGGGAGGGGGTGTTCCGGAGGGGGGACGGTCACCACATGCCCCAGCTTCATGCCCCAGCTTCGTTGGACTCACCTTGCCGCGCTCCCCCGATGCTCTCTCCCCATGCTCGCTGCACGTAGGTGTCGGGCGGCTGGCTGCGTATGGCAGGTACACTGCAGTACAGGTGCCGGGATTCGCCAATGGTGGGGGGGGAATGAAGCTGGGAGCAGAGATGGGGGACAAGAAACTGGGGGCAGAGATGGGGGTCCATGAATCTGGGGGCAGAGATGGGGGTCCATGAATCTGGGGGCAGAGATGGGGGACATGAATCTGGGGGCAGATGAATGGGGGAACAAAAACCTGGTGGCAGATGAAGGCGGGGACAAGCACCTAGAGGCAGAGATGTGGGGGGGACAACAAACTGGGGGCAGAGATACAGGGAGACAAGAAACTGGGGCCAGAAATGGTGAGAAAAAAAACTGCATGCAGGAATGGGGGGACAAGAAACTGGGGGCCGATAAAAGGGGGGACAAGAAACTGGGGGCAGAGACAGGGGGACAAGAAACGGGGCAGATGCAGGGAGGGACAAGAAACTGGGGGCAGATGCAGGGAGGGACAAGAAACTGGGGGAAGAGATGGGGGCACAAGAAACGGGGCAGAGATAGGGGGACAAGAAACTGGGGGCAGAGATGGGGGGACAAGAAACTGGAGGCAGAGATGGGGGGCCAAGAAACTAAAGGCAGACATGGGAGGACAAGAAATATAAGCGGTTCAGCGCCACCGCCAACCCGCAGACGAAGTCGCGGGTAACTGCTAGTTAAAACTAAGGCACATAATCATTTCTTTTATTTTTGACACATACCCCCCCCCTCTAATGCATTCATTTTGTAAAAGGGTTTTCCAACAATCAACCTTTGTCACCAACTCACAAGGTCCTTGGTGCTCCAACCTCCAAATTTGCTTCCAATCATTAACAGGGAGGTCAACAAGTTTCCCAGTTCATCTTTACCAGTGCAACAAAAGGTTTTTGTATGCAAGCGATGGTCAAGTTATAAAAATAGTGTTTTATTTTATGGACAAATGATAATAGTTTAGTTCTACAGTAACAGAAGAGTGAATGTTTGTGATGAGTTTGTAATTTTTATTTTTTATTTGCCTTATTGTTAATGTATTTCCGAAGAATGAAGAAGAAATAAACTATTTTTACTTACCAGAGAAGTGGTGTCTACAGAATTTCTCAAAATAGGCTTGTAATAACTGAATTCTATTCTCAGCTAAAGTGGTTTTCCCATGAACATAACCATATTTGCCTATGTAGACAATGAAAAGTGAAACATTTTTGCGAATATAAACAGTTAAAAAATTGGCAGAGTTTTAAAGATTTTCTGTAACCATCTTAATGGTGACAGTCTGTTGTCTTGATCAGTTAACACTGGATATGACCATGAATACAGGAACATTCTGTGTTCTGGAGATCCAGCCATGATTTCCTTATTGTGGACAGTTTATTGGCAGGGACACTACATGCATGAGAAGATAATACAGCGACAATAATGAAATCATGGCTGTCACCACTAAGATGGTTAATAAAATCTTTAAAACTGTACAAATTTGTCAAATATTTATATTCACAAAAATGTTTAACTTTCAATTGTCTCCAAATTTAAATATGGTTGTATTTGTGGGAAAACCACTTTAGGCCAGGGCCCACGGGTCATAAACACCACGATTTGCCCATAGTGGAGACGCTGCAGGAAAAATTGTGGCTTTTTACAGTGCAAGCAAAGGGGATGGGATTCATGTGAATCCCATGCCCACTTTGCGGAAAAAAAATGCAGCGCAGACATGCTGCAATTTGCAAAGCCGTTGCGGCTTTGCAAATCGCAGCATGTCAATTATATCTACGGAAACGCCGGCGGCTTTCCCGTAGATATAATGTTAAGAGAAAGTCCGCAGAGGAAAACTCTGAACTTTCTCTTAAATCGCTGCGGAAAGAAACGCAGTGCGTTACAGCCCGTGGGGCCTTAGCCTTAGGTTAAAGCCCCTTGTTGAGGAAACACAGCTTTTTTTTGTGCCAGATTTTGTTGCAGTTTTTTGAGCCAAAGCCAGGAGTGGATTGATCAGAAGATAGTAGTATAAGAACTTCCTATATGTTGCTCATTCCTTTAGAAGCCATTCTTGGCTTTGGCTCAAAAAACCACAACAAAATCTGCAACAAAAAAAGCTGCGTTTCCGCAACGTGTGTCCTTAGCTTCAAGACTAATATATTCAGCAGATGATTGTGAACATTGGCTGTAAGGAGTCACACAGAGTCCTTACACCTTTCTACTGTGGAATCATAGAAGGAGATTTAGGAAGACTGACATTTTCAGTGCCAGTCCTCCTGCCCCAGTAGAGGATGTACCTCATTTATGATGAGGCTCACGCTCACTAATAGATCACAGACACCCTCAGCAGGGCTGTCATTGATTTCAGGCATCATTTGCACCACATCTCCTTTCGAGAAAGTGGCAAGGCAGTGTAAAAGAGACAAAAATCGTAAAACCTGACTTGCATTTTCATTCTTTGAGAGCCAGAAACCTCTCATACAAGATATAACAAATCACCCTCATAGACTGTGGTATGTTGTCTTGTTATGTGATCCATTGGAGCATGCCACAAAATTTTGTGGAGGAGGTAAATTTGTCATTGTTCCTCCGCATGAAACATTTAAAAATTGATAATGGAATCATTCTTTCATTCATTGGTCCATTCAGTCACTCTAGAAGTTTTGAAACAACATGTGACACATGAGATGTTCCATGAGTCTCTTGGGGCTCAATACAAAATCTGTACCCCCAACTATAATATTTTGTTTATATTACTGGTCTCCTCATACTGGGAAGAGATACCTTATGGGCCCACCTAGCCTCCTGGGCCTGGAGACGATTGCACCCTCTACACCCCCTCCAGTTACACCCCTGGACACAATGTACTTTGTAATATTTTATATATTTAAGAATTATGTCTAGAATGAATGCACAGTCTTAAGCACTTGAGTCAATTGCTTGAAGTAAAGGTCACGCCACTCAGCATACACACCGAATAGCGCACTTTATTCCCCTCTATGTGTAAGTATACGTATATGTCTCTGTTGTATCCTGTACATTATGCTATAGTTAGGTCTGTATACAGCAGCAGGTATTGTCGCACATGGTTGAATGTCACATAATGGTTAAAATAGATTCATCTGTTGTTGAACTTACTGTAGCACATTGATGAAGATCATGTCAACCTTCTAAATATGGAGAACTTAAAACCTCTTCAGATAACTTCAGTGCACAGTAGACTCTAATTCCCTCGCTCTTCTGACAGCAGTGACCTTTACACAGAGCTCAGTGATTCACTCTCTGTAATAATGCAGCCTTGTAATGGGATGAAGAAACATCCTTCAGTCTTGAAATCCCTATAAACAGCAACAAATCCATACAACTTCACAATAGGTAATCTAATAGAAAGAAATCCTATATACAGTCCAGGGACTCGAACTACTTCACAGTGATGTCAAGGTCAAACTGGCATTTATCTAGACTTTTATTAGTTTTATTTCCCCTATCGTCAGTACGGGCACCTCACTTATTATATATGACCATTGAGGTGGACAGTGCTTTGTATGACTGACTAACAGAAGAGAAGGGACAGACAAGTAGACAGACGAGCATATAGTATGTGTATACAGGCAAACCCCAGCATAATAAGTTGCCAATATATCAGTCAAAGGAAGCATTCAAACTCCAGGGATCCTGTAACACAAATAATTCATATAGTGAATGAACTCAAGGACATCACTGACTTCAGTGTAAGAGTATTATATGCATGCTCTGTAACCAGTGTAGAAGATCACTGTACAAAGTGGTGTAACTAGGAATGGCGGGGCCCTGTGGCGCCCCCCCCGACCTCCTCCCCCCCCCCTTCCCACCGAAGACCCTGACTGACGACATCCCCTGTATTCCTACATGCACTGTTATGCCGCTTAGTGGCCTCTGCACACAGTATTATGCCCCATTAGTGGCCTCTGTACACAGCATTATGCCCCATTAGTGGCCCCTGTACACAGTATTATGCCCCATAGCGGCCCCTGTACACAGCATTATGCCCCATAGTAGCCCCTGCACACAGTATTATGCCCCATTCTGAACCACCCATGAACAATTATTATACTCTGGGGTCTTTTCATAATAATAATCGGAGACTCAGAGGATGATAAAAACATTAAAAAAAACCTGTTACTTACCTCTCCCTGGCTGCGGCACACTCCCCGCAGATGTCGGCCATCTTCAATGATGGAAGAGACGTCACTTGAGCCAGTGCTTGCGTCTCGATGCATAAGCCCCAGCACATGTGACTCTGTGATGTCACCAAGTAGGCATGAAGCATTCCAGAGCCAAGATAGGTAAATAACAATGTTTCTTATGTTAACCTCACCTCCCCTGGGCCTCCGATCATTATACTCGGCGGGTCTGAAATTACCCCCTATTATAATGATAGTGTTTGTCGGGTTCATGGGCCCGCGTCCTAACTTACTGATCCCAGCTCCTGCTCACAGCCACCTCTGCAGAAGGGAAAATGCCAGCAGCCATGAGCAGGAGCCGGGATCGGTAAGTAAATAGGGCCCTTTACCTGCAGGAGTAATGGCCTATTTTAACAAAAAATCTGCAGTGGTAGCAGCTGCCACCAGGCCCCCTAATGTCCTGGGCCCTGTGGCAGCCACTACTGCTGCTACCCCGATAGTTAGGCCCCTGACTATACAGGGGAAAACTGTGGCTATCACCTATTGCCAAAGATGGATCCTTATCTGTGTATTGTATAGGTGCTACCTTTTATTGCAATCTTGCCAGTGATGATTGTGAGGTAACTTTTTAGAAGTGATCTCTACAGAACAGGAACTGTTAGTCTAGTGTTAAAAATCGGATTCCAGTTTCTCAGTTTTCAGATGTTCCTGCATTGCTATAGTCAACTGATCCAATTTTCTTGTGCATTAGTTTTGTTAAATTCTTCCCCAAGTCCCTGTTAAATCCTTCCCCATACACCCTGAAAAAATTATTTATAACGCATAATTTTATGTGTTTGTATGAACTGATTTTATCACTTTCGACACTAGCTCCATGTTAACACAGAAGCAATGTTATAACATATATTTAATGTCCAGGAAAGTAAATTATCCTCTTAAAAAAAGAGGATTTAAAATTCCAAAAAATAAAATCATTTTAGATTTAAGGTGAAATTTTTTTAATTTTTATTTTTGTTTAAATTTTAGATTATTTTAAATATACTTTAAGAAACTCCACCAAATTTTTTTTAACGTGTTTCAAATAACTGGAACAGCAGGACATTGTCTGATGATACAGTCTTGGGAATGAAATAATAAAGTATACTTGAAGTAAACAAATACATGTCTTCACAAATACCCTCTCGTAGTTGGGGAAGAGCCGTAATCAAGTGGTATCTGTAGAGAAATATCTTCTGTTTTCTTCATCAAAGCGATTATTGATTGGCTTAAGGAAAATCTGGTGACCGACCATATGGGGATGTCTCTTATCCGATTGGATTAGCTCTAGAATCCAACTATCCTTTATCTGAAGGACTTTAGAATCAATACTTTAACAAGGAGATGAGTGCCAGGTCAGAATTATTAGCCTGGAAGATTTGTTTGCCATTCTTCCTGTTGCTGTGGGATAACTGTTGCTGAGGAATAAAGGCAAACCCAGCATTTGTCCGCATGGAAAGAACTGGGACAGAATTATTATATTACATTTTAGGGAAGTAAATTTATTTATTTTTCTTTCTAATTGTAACCATAATTGTTTAATTTAGAGTTTAATTTTTTTTTTCAAATTTTCTTTTAATTAGAATTTTAATGAAGATGCCTCCACGAAGAGAATGTAAATGTTCTTTGTTTTGCCTGTTGCTTGTATGTAAACATATGTTGCTATAGGCGGGCCAGAATAGCGGGAACGAATTTCTGATGTGAGAAAAACAGTCTGGGATTACTAATCCCTATTACACAGAGCAGATGCTGATTGTCCTATTAATCAAAGCAAATCATTAGACATTTAATTACACTTTTGGAGCTGTCAGTAACTGTTTAATTGCTTGGTTTATCTCAACCCCTGTTAAGATTGATGCTGGATGGTGCGGCGGTACAGGTTACTGAGAATGCCAAAAGTAGCAGTTAATTTATTCCGACTCTTAGAAATGTCGACTATTTCATACATTCCCGCACACTACAGATTTCTTAGGATTTGACCTTGAAACAAATGCATTTTTTTAATGATTGTATTTCCGTGTCCTTATTGAAATTTTTTTAGAGTAATGTGGTATTTTTATATATTATTTTAGATAATTGAGTCCACATTGATGTGCCAGGAGCACCTATAAGAATATAGATATAATAATATGCTTACATACACTGGATTCGCTGAATTCTAGAAATACTTTAAAGACTTGGCAGAACTATTGCAAGAGAAAAGTGGATCATTTGCACATAGTAACCATGAATGTTATAACTTTTACTTGATAAGTGTGCTTGAAAACTAGAAAGCTAGATTCTTTTTGTTGCTATGGGCAGCTGTTTCACTCTTCCTTCCACCATTTTAATAAACTCTCCATGTTATCTCGTACAACAGCAGTATAAATGGATTTCCATCTTTGCCTACTTTTATCCCACTTTTATCCCACTCCCAGCCTCACGCACAGGGACATATTTGGGATCCAAATCACAATGATCAGGAATATAGTACCTATAGATACATCCTGTTTCATGCAGGTATTCTTACTAAGAAGCATTGTTCCACTGGAGAAAATTATGCCTCATGGAGTCATGAGAAGACCGTATTGACTTCTGTAGGATGGCTTTCTACGCATGCTCTGTGACCTGTGCAAACCTCCTTGCTCATTTGATTTTGCAATCATTTAAACTACTTTTGTGCACGGTGGTTCTGAACCCACAACATGTCAATTATTGCTGTAGGTTGCAGTACAAAGGTTAACTCTTGAAGGGATTGCTGGGCAAATTCACCAAATTTCATTTGGTCACTTCTACAAGAACATACTACCACCGCATGAATTGTGCCACAACATGGCCCGCTGAGGCTCTGTCGCCCAATGAAACACACACGCCTAATGCTAGGCCTACTGATGAGTAAATCATGTACAGAATAGGAAATAGAAATCACCTACAGAACAGGAAATATAAGCACAGAATTTTGGCTTAGTGACTAATCTCACCATTGCAGGATTTATAGTATGTTTGTTTAAATATAGGAAAATGGAAAATAAAAAAATACCTAAAATGTCTTCAACATATAAACAATACATAATTTTCTGGTGATACATTCCCTTTAAAAGGTGTAAAGATGCATATACACATATATATATTGAGATAACTCCCATACGTGTAAAATATATGAGAATTACAGCCTGATATGTTTTAGTTTGTTTGGTGGTTATTGTTATATTCATGAATTCCATATATTTACATAAAATTATTTGGAAATCTCACACAATGTTCAAAATTTACAATTTACAATTTTAGTCATGACTATGGACTGACCAGAAGCTGTCACTCCTCATATAACATTATGAGCAATCCCTATAACTAGTTTTGATGTCCTGCATGTATTTACTATGCTACCAGCAATCTCTTGTCAAAATCATCACAGTGACTGACAAACTAGGTAACACATGGACGACAGATAACTCAAAGTTCTCACAATATGTCAATAGATAATGCATTGAGATTAATACCACCTACATACATACAAATGCAACACCATTCATATGACTACGTTGCTGCATTGTTTGCCCACAGAAATTCAGGATAGAAAGGTTACCATTTCACCTCTTCTAACATGTCTGTTTTAGTAAATACTTGTGTTTTCTGTGATATAACATTCTGGAGCAACTTTTCTCAGAACTCAAAATGATTAAATGATGCCATTCCTCTGCTATTCCTCCTGAAAGTGAATGAATGACTTGGCAACTGTTACCTTGTGCCTTATTTACCATTAGTTAGCCAGTGCAAATTTAAAGAGGCAGTCTGAAAATAGCCAGATTTATCACAGTGTCTACTGCTGGATGATCAGTCTTACATATCTTTATACCACCTTTAAAGGGGCTTTCCAAAAATGTCCTAAAATATATATATATTTTTTAATTGAGACTAGATAAAAATGTCGTACCTTTTGTAGAATTTTGTGAGCAACATAGTCTCTGTTGCATTCACTTCCTTCAAGGTCCTCATCATTGCCTTCAGGTGTTAGTCACACGCACTGTAACGTCTCTGCCTGTTCAGGTGTCTGTGTCACCTTCTGCTCGCAAACTATGGTGCAGGAGGCATATTCAGTTTGATTCTTTACTTAGTTTATTGTTGCTCTGTGTGAACACTGCTCTATTACCCCTCCTCTGTAATTGAATTTCCTCCACACCCATCTCCTGCACCTTGTTTCCCTATGTTCATCAAATAGTTAATCATAGCCTTGCCTGTGTGATTGACAGCCTGTCTACCTGTCAAGTCTGGGGCAGGTCCTGGACTTCCTATATATAGATCATCAGCCCACACAGGTTTGCTGGCTATTTTGACTCTGTCCTGTGACTTTGTCCTCATTAGCTTCCTACTTGATCTTACTATTTTATTACTGACCTCTGACCTTTGGCTTCCCTTGTGACTTCTCTTTTGGATTACGATTTTGTACTGCTTTGTTTCTCTGGCTTTGACCCTTGCTTGCTGACTTTGCTTCTCTGTTGTTTGTCCTGTGTGCCACTTATTTCTAGGAAGGGTTTTGCCACCATGTTGTACCTGACATTAGGACAGTTGTGGCAATTAGGTAGGGACAGGGGCTTGGTCGAGTTGCGGACTCACTGTCTGTCTTTCCCTTCCTCTCTGGTTTCAGCAACAGCACTAGGGAATTGCACAACTAGTAATTTCATTACACCCACAATGAACAGTGATCTCATTACTGATGAAAGAGCTCCAGGCTGCGCTGCACGGAGGCTGCAGGCCCACTCTGTCTTCTGTGCCGGGTCGTCATTTCCAGTCCCTAGTGGAGGAGGGACAGAACCTCCGCAATAGTTTTCAGGGAATTCCGGTCTTGTTCTGGGACCAGAACATTGTTTCCGGGGTCGGTGGGGGTCAGCAGCGCGCCGGAGGCTATTTAGGCCTTGTTTTGGCTCTGGTCCACGGCTGGTTATCCAGTTCTTCTGGTTACAGCTTTCCATACACTCCTGACCCCATTCCTCCTGCTCCTCCTTCTGTGTTCCCGTTTTTTGGTCTACTGTGTTTTCTTGCCTTCAAGACTACCTCTCCTTGACCTTCTGATTTGGATACCTTCTAACCTCCTGTGGATGACCTCAGCTTGCCTCCAGACTACTCCTATTTGACCTTTGCTTGGCTGCTGCGTAACCTCTTGTGTATGACTCGGCTCTCTTGACTACTCATTTGCTTTGCCCTCCTGCTACCTTGTAACCTCCTGTGTACTGACCCAGCTTGTGGACTTCGTCTTGACTTTCCCTGGAACCTGCGAGACCTCCTGTGTACCGACTTGGCCTGTACGACCTTCCTGCTGTGATTCCGCTATTTCCTGGCATTCTTCTGAACATCGGCTGAGGTTAGTGTTGTCGGGTTTTCTGAGTCCTCTGCTACTTGGGGTGCGCTGAGTGTGCAATTGCAGTTCTGCGTCCCATAATTTACCAAGTCCAACTCCACCATCAGGAGTTCTGGTGAAGACCTCTGGGGCCTAATTCTGCTCTGGTTAGGAGAGCGTTGTACCCTCGGTGCTGTTTGGCCTCGGTGTGTGGGGATTCTGGTTGCCTAGCACTAACTATCCATTGTTTTTGCGTCAGGTTCCTAACAGAAAGCAGTATTTGTGTAAAATTTATTGACTCCAGGAGTAGCCAGGAGGAGGTGGAGGTTTGACCTGATCAACAGACAAGCCAGCACCAGCTTCACACATCTAAATTATCACAGTAGAGACTAGCAACAGCAAGGACAAGTAGACAAATACATTTTTCATTTGTTTTTTAAATCTTCAAGCCTCTCCCCTGCCTCCATTGGATAGGCATTTTTCCATGAGTGGTTGAAGGGTTTTATGGAGACTGACGGCATATTGACATCATGGTAGATGCATAGAGAGAATGATGGAGATCATCAGCATCATACCAGTATTCTGCTCAAGCTGTTTTCATATGATGCGTTTTTTCCCAAATATCAAAAAACAACATGCGTTTTTGAACAATGTACATTGTTTTTAAAAAGATGTTGTTAGGGAATTGCCCATTAAACAATTCTCCAGTAGCTGCTGGAACTTGGGAGGAAGAGGGAAGAAGGAGACAATGAGCTCTGATGCTTGGCCTACTCTGTGTCCCTACCTCCTTGCCACGACTACCCTAGCGGCAGTGGAGAACTGGATGATGGTCCCGTCCTATGATAAGTGAAACACAAAATGCAGTCAAGACAAACAACAAGATCAAGAGGTCAAACTAGCCAAGGGGACAGAATCAAACAGGCAACTAGGTACAAAATTGGAATCCAGAAGAATAGTCAAGAGCTCAAAGCAAAGGTTTGAATATCAGAGAAACAGTAATAATCTAAAGAGGCTAATAGTAAGCCCCTATGTATGGACTAATGGGTTGTATATGGGAAGCCTGGAACTCGCCCCTGATGTGATTGGAAGGTAAGATGTCAATCATAGAGCAACTAATGTTAACTCTTAGCGAACCAGAGTGAACTCAGAGTACTGACTGAACTGATAAACTGAAACAAATTCTCAGCTGTGCGAAAACAGAATACAAGAGGCCCAGATGTGTTTGTTTTTTTTTTTATAAAAACACTTGCATCTTTTGAGCAAATGCACCATGTGAACACTTCCTTACTGGGGAGTGATGCATCAAGAGAACACACTGTGTGATTGTGCTTTACAAACATTCTAATTCAATATATAAAGATACACATGTATATTCTTACATACCATATATACACATACATTTGCATACATGTAGGTAAAGCAGCGCCGCACCTCTAATGAGGCGAGGTGAGGCGCCCGCCTTGGGCGGCACATGGGGGGGGGTGACATCCCGAGCAGGTTCAGACGTCTACGTATCAGCGTAGGCGGCGTCATCACACCGCCTACGCTGATACGTAGACGTCTGACTGCCAAGAGAAGAGGATCTTGGAGGCAGTGGGAGCAGCCAGGGCCGGCGTCAGCGCACGGCATAGTCGGGCAAGTGCCGGGGCCCTCAGAGCCTCTGGCGGCCCCCAGGCACTTGCCCGCCCCAGCATTTGCCTGTCCCGATGGACGTCGATGAGCTGAATACATAGGCGATTAAAGCAGGAGCTGTGAGCTCAGCTCCTGCTTTAAAGCTGCGGCCCGGCTTGCGTGTGTAGGCGTGATGACGTCATCACATCGCGTATACACAACTGAATATAGGGCAAAAATTGGCAAAGCAATATAAATAGAACACTATGCTAAAAAAGCGCACTGCCACAGAAAATGTTTAGCAAAAAAATATATAAAGCTTTATTTAAATACATTTTAAAACATATATAAGACAGAAATAATGAATGGGGTGATACAACCAAACAGAACAATGAAGGCCCAAGATGGAATACTAATGGTTGATGATGAATAAATGACACTTACATTACATATATATAAGGATATGTGAAACATCCATAGTTTCTAAAGTGCATATATAACATACATAGTTTTTTAAAGTGCAAATATTCTGTGAAATAACATGATACCAAGTAGTAAATTACCTATGGGTGGACCTTCATGTAGTGAACGCGCCCCGACGTCGGGGCGCGTTCACTACATGAAGGTCCACCCATAGGTAATTTACTACTTGGTATCATGTTATTTCACAGAATATTTGCACTTTAAAAAACTATGTATGTTATATATGCACTTTAGAAACTATGGATATGTCATCACATCGCGCCTACACACGCAAGCCGGCCACAGCTTTAAAGCAGGAGCTGAGCTCACAGCTCCTGCTTTAATCGCCTATGTGAATGGAGTGAGAGCGGAGAGAGTAGCGTCGGGGGAGCGATGGAAGGTGAGTTTAAGTGTTTGCTTTGTATTAAATATTAAGGTGGAACATAATGAAGGGGAGGGGGGGAACGGCATGACACTGGGGACAGAGATGGAGGGGGCCCAATGAAACTGGGGGGGGGGGGGGAACGGCATGACACTGCGCGTATTTTTCTGCAATGTGTGGATGTGCCAGAAATTCACCTTGTTTATACTAGTGTCTAGTTGTATCCACAATAGCAATTCTGGCTCACTGTGTCCAAACATGGTGTGACCAAACAGTGCTGTCAGTTTCAGACTATGGCTGTATGAAAGAAATCAGATAGTTCTAAAATCTTGTCCTATATAATTAATTATGTCTTCAATATAGTTTTCATGCTTAAAGAGAGATATTTATCTGTATAAAGAAGTATTGTGCTGTGTACATAAGAATGTTGTTGGCCTTGGCTCAGACAAGAAGATGCAGCCTTGAGTATACCAACATGTCAAAGAAAGCACCTGAAAATGTCACCTGGAATTTCTCCCATGAGAAAAAAGCAATCTCCATTACCCATGTGCCCGCTTCTGGATTGACTCCAAGTTATAGTAATTCATTACAGTATTCAATCTTTTTCTCCATAAAACCCCTGCGTATCTGTATAAAGAGGGGCTCAGTATATGCTACTTGTACATGACACACCTCATGTCACTGTCTTGTAACCCTGTGCTTAAGCTGTAAATAATTATATAATATTATTTTGGACAATGGCTATTTAGTCATACATTTCCAGGGGAAATGGAAAAGGAACGACAGTGCGGAGTGCTAAGAAAAGATGCTCCAAAATTAATTACATTGAGAAAACAGGTATGTACTACAGATGGGCGAACTGATTTGTCAAGAACCGCGATCGAGCCAAATATTCCAAATAGGATTTAAAAAAACAAACAAATAAATGGTGATTTGTCTCAGTTTATCTAAAATGGCTCCATGTATTGCACACTAAAAATACATAAGAGACACATCCCTTGTGGGACACTGTGATGTCCTGGTGCCACCTGACAGCCAATGGCAGGTGGGCACCTTACAGTACTGATGTCATATACAGTATTTTAGGTTGTGTGGGCTGGATAAGGAAGCATATCATTGATAGTAGAGAATGGATATGTTATTTGTGTGGGCATGCAGTGTGCGACGAGTACACGGAGCCCATTATAGTCTATGTGGTCCGTGTTTTTTTTTTTAAAATGTAGATTGTGAACCCACAATGTACATTTTTTTCCCTATCAGTATGTCTTTTTGGAATATGGGATAAGGGAGAGAAAATATCTGTGCTGTATGTGCCTGACTGCTGCAGTAATACAGACAGACAAAGGACAGTTAACTCTTTCATTTCTAATAATCTATTTTTGTCTAAGTCTGTTTTGGAATAGAACAGTTCGATCTGTCCACAGATTGTTTGACAGTTTTTACTCAAAATGGGCTAATTTTTGTATAAAACCATCGCTTTTTGCAACATAACCACCATCTGTATCTAAAAAACCATCGGCAAGCATCTTTCTCCAAAAAAAAGTGTAATTTTAAAGTGTTTTAAATGTTAAAATGCGTATAAGCGTGTGGCAGTGCAGTTTATGGTTAAGCTAGGAGTTTGTATCCACTGCTTGTCAACTGTTTTTCCATAGACATACAGTACATGTAAGGGCTCGTTCACATCTGTGCCCGTACTCCGTTCTGCAGGTTTCCGTTTCCTGCACAAAACAGGGGCAGTAGACGGAAACCTGCCGGCATGTTTGAATCCCATTCATTTGAATGGGCCTGAAAAGTCTCCGGCCATGTGCGCCGCTGAGCGTTTTATGCAGGACCCCACTCCTATTGTTTGTCATTTTTGTTACTGTGAAATATAATATTTTTAGAGCACCTTTATTTCCATGGTGCTATCCAGTACATTTGAAGTAGGGGCTTGCATATGTAGTACACGTTCAATAAATACTAAAAAGAAGCTAACTAGAAGACTCAACTGCTATAGTTGGAAAGAGGACTCTGCTTGTGAGGACCGTAAGCCGATGGCTGGTCAGGTAATGGAGGGGGTGTACATCTCACCCAGACTACTCAGGTGGGTGAGATGAGAAAACTCCAGGAATGTTTGTTCTCAGCAGACAACTTTCGTCTGCTGAGCATTTTGGTAAATGCTCAGTACTGGGCTGGATTTTTAGGAATGAAAGGTAGGATTGGTAGTGGGACCTATCATTCCACCCCCCTCCAGCCCACACTTTGGGGATGTTCCGGCAGCGACTCAGCTGCAGAGAGTCTCCTCGTCAAGGAGGCTTAAGAAGCCAACTCCAGCAGCAACACTTTGGCAGAGCTTGGCTGGAGAGCTGACAGAGAGGTCATATTTTTTTGGAGCTGTGTCCTGAATGACTCAACTGGCTTTTGGATTTCTGTTCTTCTAGGTGAGGTAACCTATTCTATGTTTAGTTAGAGCCTAGCCAGGCAGGTATTTATTTTTGTATTGTTTCCTTTTGTTGCTGCACTGCCTTTTTTTTTTTTTTTGGAGTGAAAATAAACTCTACTTTTGTTTTGGACTAAAGAAACTGGACTTGTGTGTCTGTCACCCCACCTAGCAACCCCAGACCCTGACAGGACTTATAATCAGGGAAGAGGGATGGAGACAATAAGGGAGGGTATAAGGCTACCATGGGCCCTGGGCATCTGACACATAAAAAACCCCTCAGAAGCAGAAGTTTTTTTCATCTTTACTTTAACATTGAAATCAATTATGATGTATACAAAAGGAAAGTCTTCTGTTTGTATCCCCGCGCCTGGCATTTTTATGTCCCTTGTTCTGATTCTCTGACGGATCAGAACAATGACCTAAGAAAGGTGTTGTGAAACCACTTTAGCAGAAATGGTACTGTTCATCAGGGCATGGCACTCTGCAGAACCATATATACATGGTAGTATGTAGTGCCTATATACAGTATGTAGGAGTGGTACGGTTCTTTACCCATATATGCAGGTTTAGAGAAGTGATACTGTGTAGTGCCCTGCTATGCAGGAAAAAGAGTGGTCATACTGTGCCCATCATTGAAGGATAAGAGAGGAAACATTCAGGAATGCCCATATATGAAATATAAAAGTATTGGTACTGGGCAATGCCCATATATGTGGGATAAGAATAGTGCATGGTAAAAGAAATGATACTTTGCAGTAACTATGTATGCGGGGTAAAAGAAGTGCTATTGTGCAGTGTTTTTTGTAAGCAGAGTAAAAGAAGCAGTACTGTGCAGTGGCTAGTTCTATAGTGTACAAAAGTGGTACTTTGCAGGGGATATTAAGGTAGTGTAAAAGAAGTGGTACAGTGCTGTGGCCACTTATGCAGGCTAAAGAAATGGCATGGTGCAAGGTAAAGAAGTGGTACTGTGCGGTGTCCATATATAGGATAAGAGCTTTATTAGTCATTGATAGAAAACCACACATCTACCTTTACACAATCCTTATCTTCTTTCTTGCTGAGTCCTACAGAGGCTTGAAGACTTTTGAACTTTGAGGTCCTTGAACAAATCCTGCATACATCAGTGTCAGGAAGTGGCATACGCCTTGCTAAATCAATGTTGGTAGGTGTATGGGCAGCCATGGATCCCCACCAGCCTTGGATCCCAGGTGGCCACAAAACCTCTTATATTATAATTAGAGATGAGCGAACACTAAAATGTTCGAGGTTCGAAATTCGATTCGAACAGCCGCTCACTGTTCGAGTGTTCGAATGGGTTTCGAACCCCATTATAGTCTATGGGGAACATAAACTCGTTAAGGGGGAAACCCAAATTCGTGTCTGGAGGGTCACCAAGTCCACTATGACACCCCAGGAAATGATACCAACACCCTGGAATGACACTGGGACAGCAGGGGAAGCATGTCTGGGGGCATAAAAGTCACTTTATTTCATGGAAATCCCTGTCAGTTTGCGATTTTCGCAAGCTAACTTTTCCCCATAGAAATGCATTGGCCAGTGCTGATTGGCCAGAGTACGGAACTCGACCAATCAGCGCTGGCTCTGCTGGAGGAGGCGGAGTCTAAGATCGCTCCACACCAGTCTCCATTCAGGTCCGACCTTAGACTCCGCCTCCTCCGGCAGAGCCAGCGCTGATTGGCCGAAGGCTGGCCAATGCATTCCTATGCGAATGCAGAGACTTAGCAGTGCTGAGTCAGTTTTGCTCAACTACACATCTGATGCACACTCGGCACTGCTACATCAGATGTAGCAATCTGATGTAGCAGAGCCGAGGGTGCACTAGAACCCCTGTGCAAACTCAGTTCACGCTAATAGAATGCATTGGCCAGCGCTGATTGGCCAATGCATTCTATTAGCCCGATGAAATAGAGCTGAATGTGTGTGTTAAGCACACACATTCAGCACTGCTTCATCACGCCAATACAATGCATTAGCCAGTGCTGATTGGCCAGAGTACGGAATTCGGCCAATCAGCGCTGGCTCTGCTGGAGGAGGCGGAGTCTAAGGTCGGACCTGAATGGAGACTGGTGTGGAGCGATCTTAGACTCCGCCTCCTCCAGCAGAGCCAGCGCTGATTGGCTGAATTCCGTACTCTGGCCAATCAGCGCTGGCCAATGCATTCTATTAGCTTGATGAAGCAGAGTGTGCACAAGGGTTCAAGCGCACCCTCGGCTCTGATGTAGCAGAGCCGAGGGTGCACAAGGGTTCAAGTGCACCCTCGGCTCTCCTACATCAGAGCCGAGGGTGCGCTTGAACCCTTGTGCAGCCTCAGCTCTGCTACATCAGAGCCGAGGGTGCGCTTGAACCCTTGTGCACACTCTGCTTCATCAAGCTAATAGAATGCATTGGCCAGCACTGATTGGCCAGAGTACGGAATTCGGCCAATCAGCGCTGGCCAATGCATCCCTATGGGAAAAAGTTTATCTCACAAAAATCACAATTACACACCCGATAGAGCCCCAAAAAGTTATTTTTAATAACATTCCCCCCTAAATAAAGGTTATCCCTAGCTATCCCTGCCTGTACAGCTATCCCTGTCTCATAGTCACAAAGTTCACATTCTCATATGACCCGGATTTGAAATCCACTATTCGTCTAAAATGGAGGTCACCTGATTTCGGCAGCCAATGACTTTTTCCAATTTTTTTCAATGCCCCCAGTGTCGTAGTTCCTGTCCCACCTCCCCTGCGCTGTTATTGGTGCAAAAAAGGCGCCAGGGAAGGTGGGAGGGGAATCGAATTTTGGCGCACTTTACCACGTGGTGTTCGATTCGATTCGAACATGGCGAACACCCTGATATCCGATCGAACATGTGTTCGATAGAACACTGTTCGCTCATCTCTAATTATAATTTATTATTGGCATTGGCAGTATGACTACTGTGGGTTGTAGACAGGGGTTTCAGGTTTCATTTGAATTGTGGATTGTAAGTTGCAGAGTATGTGAAAGCATGGGAGAAAACATACAGTTGTGGTCTGTGAAATATGTTGGTGGTATGTAATAAGGATTTGTTATTATTAATATAAGTGACTGAATTGGATAGGCCATGGCCCCATGGGACAGAAACACCGCGATTTGCCCGTGGTGGAAATGCCGAAGAAAAAATCAGAGTGTTTTATAGTAAGGGCAAAGTGGATGGGATTCAAGCGAATCCCATGACTACTTTGCGGTAAAAACTGCAGTGCGGACACACCATGACTTCAGCCTGAGTCAGAATTAACAGGTTACGGTTCGAAGTCCAAGAAAATATACTTGATAAGTTGTGATTAGAGATGAGCGAGTAGTGTTCGATCGAGTAGGTGTTCGATCGAATACTACGGTATTCGAAATATTCGTACTCGATCAAACACTGTTCGAAGTTTAAGGTTCGATGCAGAACCAGCGTTGATTGGCAGAATGCTATACATTCTGCCAGTCAACGCTGGTTCTTCTCTTACCTTTAGAAGTCTTTTCTGTGCAGCTTCCCCACAGCGTCTTCCAGCTGGAATTCACTCTGCCTAGGCATCCGGCCAGGCAGAGCCGACTGCACATGCGCGGGCATGAACTCGCATTCGCATTCGCAGTCGGCTCTGCTCAGGTGTCAGGCCGGGCAGAGCCGACTGCGCATGTCCGCGCATGACCGTGCATGCGCAGTCGGCTCTGCCTAGGCCCCGATGCCTAGGCAGAGTGAATTCCAGCCAGAAGAAGATGCGGGGACGCTGCGCCGGGAGAAGACTTCAAGGAGAATCCAGCCCGACCGTCACTCGTGGACTTGGTAAGTATAATTTTATCGAATTTTGCGTACCCTTGAAACGAGCATTTCCCCCCCATAGACTATAATGGGGTTCGAACAGTCGAACAGTGTGCGGCTGTTCGAATCGGATTTCGAACCTCGGATATTTTAGTGTTCGCTCATCTCTAGTTGTGAAAGGTTTCTTTCTTAAGAATTGAAATCAAGTTATAAATTCTAGATCAAAGGTTTATACATGAGCAGTTCAGCCCCTGATTCATGCAGTCTAGATATACATATACATTATATCTGACATTCAATATGTTTAGGTTTAGTTACTCTTGGTGAAAAGAAATAAAAATCATGATCATGTAGCAGTTAATCCAATAAATAAAGATGGAGTTTTCCCAGTTGTATCTTGTTGGTGTAAGAAGGAACCAAATCACCTGTTCAGACTCATTAGTGTCTATGTGGTTTTAATGACCTACTCAGTAGCAGTAAATGAAAAACTAATCCTTATTTTATTTCATTGGCCGAAGAGGATTAACTAACTCATACTACCCGTGCAATCAACCATGTAGAAGGGAGATTACAATTTCTAATACAGTAAATCTACACATTTCAATCTGCTGCAATAAGTAGCATTTAAGATTTATTTCCCTAGAATGCTTAAGCACATTAAAACAGTAGTTGTTTCACTATTGTTATAGACAAAGGAGAGATTATAGCACTATAGATGGACTATAGACTCTACAAGTAGTAGAAGGTAAAACATAGAATACAGAAGCACTTTAGGTCAAGCTTTCTTTTAGCAACAGACACTAAACTGTCAAATGTAGTATTGTAGTAAATGTATTGTTGTGTACTAAGGAGTTGCAGGCACTTTGTGCCGCTATATTGTGCCTTCAAATGGCACTGTAGGGCACCACAGTGCTTCTAGGAGAATATACCTCTGTAATATTGCATCCAATGGAGCATGCCACAATTGTAATTTAAATATTACATAGGTACAGTAGGACCCCATAGACAAATTGCAGCTTATATAGAGATGTAATACTGTGGCATGCATGTTCCCTTAAAGGGCTTTTCCATTTTCACCAATCCCTTTTTTGTCAACAGAGCAAAGGTGTCCCTTTAGTGCCACTGTCTTCAGACAGATTGTTTCTGCTTCTCTAGATCCCTCAGTTATATGTGTTTCCTCCCATGGCCTCCATCTCTGACTACAAACCTATAAAGCAATGCAGAGATAATCATCTTTTCATGGATATGCAAATCAGCTTGCAAGTGAACTTCCAGACTAAACTGCATATAAAAAGATGATTATCTCTGCATTGTGTCATAGGTTTCTGGCCACCAAAGTATAGTTCTACTCCTACTAAAGGCCCTAACATGGCACTATTATTAGATTGGGTGGTATTTTGGGCCTGACAGACTCCCTTTTAGATTGGTGCAGGTTCAACTCATGTCAACACCTACCAATAAGCTGTCAGGACAATGCTACAATTTTCAAAAAGGTCACTGTGAAAAAAGCAGAAGTTCTAAGAGTCAGGCCAGACCCAAATTAAAATTGATGGCCTATAAAGCTCCATTCTCACGGAGTAATGCGCCGCTCATTTAGACACATATACACGTGTCAGAGCGCGGCACTTCAAAACAGGTCCCATTGATTTCAATGGGTGCCGGCTTATGCGCGCTACACATTGAAATCAATGGGAGGCTTTTTAACCCATTGATTTCAATGTGCTACATGCGTAAGCCGGCACCCATTGAAATCAATGGGATCTGTTGTGAAGCGCCGCGCTCTGACACGTGTATAGGTGTCTAAATGAGCGGCGCGTTACTCCGTGAAAACAGAATCTAATAGGGTTTTTAAAAGCTGGATAACCCCTTGGGCCCCTTCACATGGACTAAACGCGCGTGTATTTTGGCAAAATACACATGTAAAAATAAGATTCCCATTGACTTCAATCGCATTTTTTTTTTACACATGTCAAAATACACGTGTAAAATGTCATTGAAGTCAATGGGAGTCTTATTTTTACACGTGTATTTTGCCAAAATACACGCGAGTTTACTCCGTGTGAAGGGGCCCTGAGGGAAGCAATGAATGATTGGATATTTCATCTCTGAAATGTATAGACTTTTTTTTTAAAACTCTGGCTTATATGGCGTAAATCAGGACTAGTTCAAGTTACATAATATAATATACTTATACAGACACTCAACTTGTTATGTAGATATGCATTGACTATAAAATGGTGTTCAAAGTTGTGTTTATGACTTAATAACAGTAACTTGAAGTGCATAATATCTGTCATCAAAAACATAACAGGCCTAATACAGATAATTGTAAATTATATCAAAGAAATGGCCATTAAATCATTTTTGTCTCATAGATGGCGTTGAGAAATATGGGCCTAAAAAAATGAAAATTGTGTGTTGCTTTGATCACATTCAAATTCCATGGAGTTTCTTTCTTCTTGTCCAAATGGTAACATGAAGTTAAAGTCATCTTTGTCTTCATCTGAAGATTGTGAAGACTTTGAAGCAAATAAAAATGCAAAATCATTGTCCGTCTCCATTTTCTGGAACATATTTCCTGAAAAGTAATCACAGATACTTCATTGAAAGTTGTACAACATAATTGAAAGAATACAATTAATGTAGATATTCTATTTGCGTTTTAAGTGTCCCATCCAAAATCACCAGGCAGATCTTTTAATTTTTAGATATTTGGAAGGTAAACCAGTGTAAAAACATTAATTGAAGCAAGTGGACCCATAAAACAGTCCTCCAATGGAAGAAGGGAGTGAAAGACTGTTCTAACTATACAATGACGAGCAAAAGGGTAACAATGTTTTGAACTTTTGACTTACAGGCTCCGTATCTCACAGCTTTGGATATGAGACTACCATCATTTTATAAATCTTGGCTATTTCATACATAAATTTTGCTTGCAACTATTTAGCATATGTTTAGTTATGCAGATTATTATCATGTAACTGAATTCTTTCTATTTTACTCCTAAAAATCTAAATTCTTCCCATTGTTGCTGCATACTGGCCGACTCACTTGGTTATAATTACAGCTTTTTTTCAAATCTACCCACAAGTGTTCGATTGGGTTGAGGTCTGGTGACTGTGGGGGCCAATCCAGCACCTCTACTCACTAATCTTTGGGTCGTTGTCCTGCTGGAACACTATGTTGCCTTTTCATGCCTATAGTAGTTGAGTGTCTTATACAACTTGTCTTGTAGGATACTCACATATAGCTCAGCATTGAGACCACTATTGATCCTAGTCAAGTATCCAACCCCATATCATCAGGCTTCCTCCACCAAACTTGACAGTTCCTTCAATTTCTCGATCCATTATGACTTTTTTCCCTTGTTTCATTTGTAGCCATCAGAGCCCTGTCTACTGACATTTGTCTCATTACTCCAAATCACTCATTTTCATTGTCCACTTTTCATACTTCTTTTGCAAACTCAAGTCAACACTTCTTAAGACAATATTGAAGTCGAGGTTTCTTCACCTTTTTTTGGGCCACCATTCTAGACCTGTGTAACTCGCTTTTTAAGGTGCTTGCATAGACATCTGGAATCTCACTATTTTGAAGCATATGAGCCACCTCCACTGCCACATTTACCACACCAGAACTGATAGACCTTGTAATAAGCGAATTTGTTGACTCTGATATTTTGCTTGGGTGTCCTTCTCTTGAATAGATTGACAGGCTTAATTTCATATTCTTCCAACTGTCATGGCACTCACATGAAGCAGTTTGGCAATTTTCTTGGCTGAGAGATCGTTATCGATGATCTGGATAATGCTGTTTCTCTTTTCTTGGGAAATTTTCTTCCTGGTTGATCCTCAATTAGAACCATTGACTTTTCACTTGGGAATCAACCTAATAACACATTGAGCTATTAGGAAATGTGAGAACAGGCTGTAATTTGTAGATTACAAGAATAAAAAGATTTTTCTACCACCAGGAGCAAAACAGTAACAATGCAGTTACATGAGAAGAATCTGCATAACTAATCATATGCTAAATAACTGCAAGTTAAATTTATGTATGAAATGGCCAAGATGATTGTCTATAAAAAGATGGTAGTCTGAAGTTCAAAGCTGTAGTGAATGGTGAGATATGGAGCCTACTCTTTTGCTCATCAGTGTATGTACATCCATACCTAATGGTTAATGTCTGTTGCATGTTCTTTATGAATGTATTGCTTTTTTGGTGCATATGTCATCAGAGTTGTAGTGTAAAGTCCTTTAAAAACAAAACATTAAAGCTTGTCCTAATCTGATACATGCAGTTCATGCAGTTTGAGGTTTCCTTGGACTGCACAATGAAAGACACATGGACCAGCATACATTTCTTTTTTATGTAGCACAAAAGATGAAAAATTCAACACGTCTCTAGGTTGTACATCTGTAAAAAAATAACTTTTAATCAAACATTAAAAATCCAAAAAAGAAAACAAAAAATATAGAAAACCTCCCATATAAAAATGCAACGAGCTTACGCATTTCAGGGCATACAAGCCATGACTAAGGCTCCTTGCATTTTTATATGGGGGGTTTTCTCTATTTTTTATTTGTTTCTTTTTTGGATTTTAATGTTTGATTAAAAGTTATTTTACATATATAGATATATATACACAATCTTGGAGATGTGCTGGATTTTTTTTTCTTTTGTGCTACATTATCTACATGCTCCAGAAGTCCTAGGAGTTTCTCCTTGCATCCCGGTTGTATTAAGGACTGTATTCCATACAAGATGGTGAGTTGATACATACTTTTTTACTTTTTGGTTTCTATTTCTTTTTTATCCACAGTGGAAGTACCACAGAATTATTCACAAAATCCCTTAAGAGATGTATGTCTAATATGATGTAAATAGTACTTATGCATGTAATGATACTAACCAATGTCTTTTACAGGAGATGTTGGACTGGTATCTTGCGCAGGAAAGCCTTCTTGCTAAAATGAAAACACATATATTATAAAACTACATTAAGGGCTAGTTCACACGGGGACAAGGAGGCTGATTTTGACAGCTGATTTCACTTCAAAATCAGCCTCCATAAAATGTAGCCCTATGTGAATCACTCGCTTTTTATTTTTTTCTGCTAGCTTGCTAGCTGCTAAACGCTTGCGCTTTTTGGTTGCTTATTTTTGCAGCTGTTTTGGCAAAAACAGCGACCGAAACTGCTAGCATTTTTTTTATCATGTACTAATAACTTTATTTAATTTTTTTTTGTAGTGCAAAAAAAAGCTTAAAAAAAACAGCAACTGAAAAAGCGTCAAAAACAGCGTGCAATGCAAAAAACAGCGTCCAAAAAAAGCGACACTGAAAAATCAGTACCAAAATCAGCGAGGCTTTTTTCACGTGTGAACTAAGCCTAAATAATATTTAGCATTAAATTACAGTCCTATGAAAACGTTTGGGCACCCCTATTAATCTTAATCATTTTTAGTTCTAAATATTTTGGTGTTTGCAGCAGCCATTTCAGTTTGATATATCTAATAACTAATGGACACAGTAATATTTCAGGATTGAAATGAGGTTTATTGTACTAACAGAAAATGTGCAATATGCATTAAACCAAAATTTGACCGGTGCAAAAGTATGGGCACCCTTATCATTTTATTGATTTGAATACTCCTAACTACTTTTTACTGACTTACTGAAGCACAAAATTGTTTTTGTAACCTCACTGAGCTTTGAACTTCATAGCCAGATCTATCCAATCATGAGAAAAGGTATTTAAGGTGGCCAATTGCAAGTTGTTCTCCTATTTGAATCTCCTCTGAAGAGTGGCATCATGGGCTACTTAAAACAACTCTCAAATGATCTGAAAACAAAGATTGTTCAACATAGTTGTTCAGGGGAAGGATACAAAAAGTTGTCTCAGAGATTGAACCTGTCAGTTTCCACTGTGAGGAACATAGTAAGGAAATGGAAGACCACAGGGACAGTTCTTGTTAAGCCAAGAAGTGGCAGGCCAAGAAAAATATCAGAAAGGCAGAGAAGAAGAATGGTGAGAACAGTCAAGGACAATCCACAGACCACCTCCAAAGAGCTGCAGCATCATCTTGCTGCAGATGGTGTCACTGTGCATCAGTCAACTATACAGCGCACTTTGCACAAGGATAAGCTGTATGGGAGAGTGATGAGAAAGAAGCCGTTTCTGCACGTACGCCACAAATAGAGTTGCCTGAGGTATGCAAAAGCACATTTGGAGAAGCCAACTTCATTTTGGAAACAAAGATTGAGTTGTTTGGTTATAAAAAAAGGCGTTATGCATGGCGTCCAAAAAGAAACAGCATTCCAAGAAAAACACTTGCTACCCACTGTAAAATTTGGTGGAGGTTCCATCATGCTTTGGGGCTGTGTGGCCAATGCCGGCACCGGGAATCTTGTTTGAGGGTCACATGGATTCCACTCAGTATCAGCAGATTCTTGAGAATAATGTTCAAGAATCAGTGACGAAGTTGAAGTTACGCCGGAGATGGATATGTCAGCAAGACAATAATCCAAAACAACACTCCAAATCGACTCAGGCATTCATGCAGAGGAACAATTACAATGTTCTGGAATGGCCATCCCAGTCCCCAGACCTGAATATCATTGAACATCTGTCGGATGATTTGAAGCGGGCTGTCCATGCTCGGCCACCATCAAACTTAACTGAACTTGAATTGTTTTGTAAAGAAGAATGGTCTAAAATACCTTTATCCAGGATCCAGGAACTGATTAAAAGCTACAGGAAGCGACTGGAGGCTGTTATCTTTGCAAAAGGAGGATCTACTAAATATTAATGTCACTTTTCTGTTGAGGTGCCCATACTTTTGCACTGGTCAAATTTTGGTTTATTGCATAGTGCACATTTTCTGTTAGTACAATAAACCTCATTTCAATCCTGAAATAGTACTGTGTCCATCAGTTATTAGATATATCAAACTGAAATGGCTGCTGCAAACACCAAAATATTTAGAACTAAAAATGATTAAGATTAATAGGGGTGCCCAAACTTTTTCATAGGACTGTATATCTTATTCTTCCTTACTAAACATAGTGAGTCTCGTGCAAAACAATTGGAGGTAAACATTGTCAATGTTAACCATATATACCAGTGTTTAGTTTACTATGGACAGCACTGACTTGTCTGCATTAGTTTTTATGTATAGTGTTCATTGCTTTATGCAATTCCTAACTATCCTTTCACTTAAAGAATAGTTCTCTAGTTAAAGACAAATGTTATTTGCCTTGTTTAATAGTTTTTATTTAATGTGAATTTGATCTTGCTACTTTGCTACAAGTTTAAGGGTTAAAGACATAGGCCCACATGAATGAAGATGTCAATGATCACAAAAATTGCAGATCATTTTTGTTCTGGATTTCTGGCATGAATTGCACTTTCTTTTTAGTGTAAATCTGGTTAGATATAGTCTTCATTGCGTCAAAAATAGCAGATGCTTACCCTCATTTGACAGTTTTCAAAAATGTCTAGACAATGTGGTGTGGGTTTTTGGAGTCTTAAAATACAGCAAATGTGCTACTGGCATACGCCAGTTTTCTGGCACAATGGAATGGTCTAAACCAAGACAGCTAAAAATTGGCTTAAAAAGAGGAAAAAGTCTAACTTCAAGCAAAATGTGCCAGATCTATCATATAACGTGTCACTGTAGGGTCTAGATTTTTCTTGCCTAGCTTAAACTTTACCAGGACTATGAATTATAATTACTGGTATCTTCTAATTGCTTGCTGCACATTGATAACTTGTTGCACTGTGATAACTCACAGGAAAAGCAATGGAAAAAAGTTAAAGTGACTAGCAACTATTTACTTAAAGGGGTTATGACATGAAATGTCATGTCATAACATGAGGTGCACATTCAGCTTTACTGAAGCTAGGCTGGACGCAGGCGTCACTGGTGAGAGCACCAATATAGCCATGTGCTGTACTTCAGCTATCTTCGGAACTCCTATTGAAATGAATTAGAGTGTTGGAGATAACCATATGCTTTACCTCAGATGCTATTGTGCCATATAAACATCACAGAGTGGATTCCTTAGCTCTGGCTGCTCACCCTATCTATTAGACCAAGTAGAGAGTTACTCCAAGTTTCTCTAAAGAATGTGCACTGTCTCCCAATTCCCTAGTACTGCAAGCAGCATTCCTTTTAGCAACTGGGCCCCCCAAATCACTGTGGGACAATTCCTATAAACAGGTATTATTTTTTATGTTCTCTCAAGATAAGTAGCACCTGTCCCATACAGATATATACTAATTTTACCTGGTCTGCAAATCCCACTGTTGCAAAAGATTCAAAGCTACTAAGATTTGGGGTTTTAGGTGTGGAAGTCTTAAACAGATTTAAAGACTGAGATGCTTCTATTTGTTCTTTGCTTGTGGAGAATCTGAAAAGAAATATAACATGACAATTAATTAAAATTAACATGACAATGTTGTATTATTTCAGTGGAGTTAAAAGATTTTTGGAAAAAAAATGATCATCTTACAATGAGCTTCTACCCCTACATAATACTGATGTGTATTTATGAGCATCTCAAATGTTCACTTGTCCACATACATATGGCCATTTCGTGTATGAAAGGATATAGGATAATTAAGGATTATGGGAGGGAAACATAAGACCGAAGATTAAATTAACCACAGCAAACTGCTCCCCCACCTTTAAGAGTGCTTGCCTGAGGGGGTCTGACAAAATTAGGTCATTGGTGGATTCAAACTAAAATATCAGCATGGACTAAAGGAATTTAATGTGTTGGAAAATAAGAGCTTTAATATGATCCACACACAGATGTATTATCTTCTCAGAATTACTATAACGCCGGGCCCCACATTGAGAAAATAAAGCGTTTTAGCAGCAGAGGAAACTCTGTGGCAAAAAACGCAGCATTTTACATTACCTACAAAGTAGAATGGATTCTGACTAATCCTATCCACACATTGCAGAAAAAAAATTGCAGAAAAAATGCTGCTTTTTCAAAACTGCATGCGTTTTTTTAAAGTCACAGCATGTCAATTATACCTATGGAAATGCTGGTATTTTCTGTATAGATATCTGTATAGGTACAATAGGGGCAGAAAGTCTGCGGGGGAAAACTCTACAGACTTTCTGTGAAAAACGTTGTGTGAAAAAAGTGGAAAATACCAGCGTTTCTGTAGGTATAATTGATGTGCTGCGATTTTCAAAAACGCGGATGATTTTGAAGACACAGCTTTTCAGCTGTGGATTTTTTTTCTGCAACATGTGAATGAGATGAGCCAGAATCCCAATCAGTTTGCATGAAATTTTATAGCTAAATATGGCATGATGTTAAAAATTGGAGATTCACTTTAAGACTAGTGTAGCTTATACCAAATATCACGAATGCTTCATTCAACATCTTTCCAATTGTGTATGTGTATCTAAAAGTATGTTTTAGCTAAAATGAATACATTTTGAAATTGTAAAACAAAATTCTTAGTATGTATTTGTATTAACATCTTCTGAAAAGCTAAACACTGTACATACAAATCCAATGGAGATGTTGTGATGTTCTGGCTTTTCTTTCCCTTCTTCCGTCCACATTTCCTATTGGATAAACTTGTTGAAATAGAAGGAGGGTCAGGTATGGTGAATGGTGATGGGATAGTTGGCATTGCAAATACTTCTTTTGGTGATGTTACTTCATCAGTGTTGCATTCCATATCTTCATAACTTACAGAGTTTCCCTGTAAAATTGAAATAGACAATCCTTGTAGTCAGATGTTTCGTGCTAAACAAACATGTGAAATCCTTTTTAGCCTGTTACTTTCATAAGATTTTTATGCAACAAATATTTTTATAGGCTTATGCCACTAAAAGTACATATACTGTCTCCATAAAATGAAGGGTAAATCCATGATCAGTGGGGATCTGACTGCTGAGACCCCTACCGATCCTGAGAACAGGAGGTGTGCATTCTGCCTAACCACAGTCAGTGAATATAGGTGTGTCAGGTGGTAGACAGTGCTCCCATTTACTTCAATGGGAGCGCCAGAGATAATCAAAGTACAGCACATAGCTATCTCCAGCTCTTCCATTGAAGTGAAGAGGAGCGCTGTCCACCACCTGAAATGGATGTGTGTGTATGTGTGTGTGGAGGGGACAATACCTACTTTCAGGATCACTGGGGGTCTTAGTGGCCAGCCCCTCAATCAGGTATTTATTCTGTATCCTATGGATAAAGCTCTTCTCTATTGTATTGGAGCTCTTGTGTTACAGAAAGACTGTGTGTAGTTCTTCTGTGCATATAGGCTTGCTCAATCCTTCTGTCTCTTCATGCCATATAAGACAGACTGGATAATGTTGAGATCAGTGCGTTGTGAGGGAAAGATCATCACTTCTAGGACTGCTCTTCCAAAGGGTGGTTGCACTAGATATTTATGTGATTTACATCTCTCTTTTGTTCATTCACTTTGTGTAGTTAATTGACAAAAATAAACTATTAACCATTCTATTTTTGAAAGCATTTTTACTTTGTAGCATTTTTTTATTAAAACGTCTGCACATTGCTACATGGCGCTAGCATTTTCTGCAGTGCTTTATAGATGTTGGCCCCAGTAGGACTGACAATCTAAATTCCCCATCCGTATATCTGTGGACATTTCCACTTTACCTACTTAATAAATATAATCTACTAGTAGAATACCTGCAGCTTTGCTCGTGGAAAATATATTAAATTGTTAGTTATACTAGCTAAAGTAAAATTTTCAGTGTCACACTTAAATTGACATTTTCAGAGCTACAGTAAATCTTTTGGTACTTTTCCGTTATCGGGCCAGCATCGTAGTTCAGCACCAGCATCGGGACAGCAGTCCAGCATCGGGAATTACATCCGAGGACTGCTGGCCCGATGCTTGTGCCCTGTCTCTAGTACCCAGTACAGCGATGCCCCCATCCTCCCAGTGCTACCCCCCAGCTCTCCTCACATCTGCTCCGTACCCTCCCCGCCACACGACTAGGCCTCACCTCGGCGCTCTCAATCTGTCCATTCACGTTCAGGAGGAAGATGCTCGCACTGGAAGCCATGGCCAGTACCGAGACCGGAGACCAGAAGGAAACACACTGGGGCTCAATACAGGCCCTGAAAGGGATGCACTGACCATAGTAACGGGGCGCTACGGCGAGCCGGAGGGACAAACTTCTTGCACCGTCCGGCGACTAACTAGTAGTGTTGGTCAGTATTTATGGTGAGGCCTAGTCGTGTAGCGGGAGGGTATAGGGCAGATGTAAGGAGAGCTGGGTACAAGGATCAGGCCAGCAGTCCTCGGCTGTAATTCACGATGCTGAACTGCTGACTGCTATCCCGATGCTGGTGCTGAACTGCGATGCTGGCCCGATAACGGAAAAGTACCAATCTTTTTTTCCCACTTTAAATTTTTATTATTTTGGCATTTTACTAATTTGTCATAACATTGATGTGAACAGCAACTTTTTAAAAAAATGTCAACATTTTTATAGATTTTACATATTCAATACATATTATGTAGTATAAACTATTACAACTATTTTTTGAACTATTTTTTAATCAAAAATTAAAATGTATTCACCTTACACAAACATATAAAATGCAAGTCACATTGTTCACTTCTCTCAGCTCTTTGACACAATTTTGCTTTCTTAGCTCTTGGATGAACTTGTCCAATAGATGGTCGTTTTTTGGGCGGCATTTTAAAAAACAGTCCTTAGTGTTATGACTGTTTAGTATTCACCTGACACTGATAAGAGATGTACTAGGAAGAAGAGTAAATACAGAGCAGCCCTCACAAAGTATTACTATGACCTGAAGGAGCTGACATCTTAGTAATGAAAACCGCCTCACAGGCAGACTTGTGGCGTTGCCCATAGCAACCAATCAGAGCTCAGCTTTCACTATACCTCAGCAGCTTCAGTGATGAAAGCTCCTGTATAGTCAGCAATAATGACAATCTTACTATCAGTTGTCTCCTGACCCATATTGCTGCTCAGTAAGGTTGCTTGCACACTACAGGATTTTTCACGGGTCTCCGGGCAGTGGATTCTACAGCTCCATAGACTTCTATGGAGCCGCCAAATCCATGGCCCGGAGGCCTGTGAAAAATACTGCAGTGTGCAAGCAGCCACTAAGGATATCAGATTTGTTTTGTCAGTGCCTGCTTGTATGCGTGTGTGTGTACGTGTGATCCTTGTGTAATAATGTGTGTGTACATGCACGTGTGTGGTCTGTGTATATGTATGTGTGTGTGTGCACATGTGATCCATGTGTTTGTGTGTGCGCAGTGCAAATGTTCATGTGTGCGGTAGTTGTGTGTGAGTATGCATGTGCTCTGTTCATCCGTGTGCGTAGTGTGCATCCGTCTGAGTGTGTTTGTGCACGTGTGTGGTCCTTGTGTGTGTGCGTGGTGTGCATGTAGTATTTATGGGGTGGTGTTTGGGTTGTGTGTGTCCAGAGTGGTCTGGTGTTTGTGTGGTGTGTTGTGGCATTTGTGTTGGTTGGTGTATTTGTGCTGTCTGTGTGATGTTTATATGGTGTTTGTGAAATCTTTGTGTGTAGTGTGTGGTGGTGCAGCCCCTTTAGCAGAGATTCTTTGGCGCCATCGCTATAATCCATCCCTGTCAGTCACAACAGTTTTTTTCCCCTCAGCACTTTCACCTTCACATTTCCCCATTATATGTATAGGGCCTAACTTCGGAGCCCCAATCTCATGACGAGGGGACGCTAGCGAGATGTAACATGCGCAGTATTCTACTCCTGTGGGTGGAGAGGGAGCATGCCAAATTTTACCCAAATCGGGTGAGAACTGTGGATTTGTATAGAGCGAGCTACTACAGATTTTGAGTTTTATATATATAGATTAAAGAGGACCTTTCATGTCCTCAGGCACATGCGTTGAGGTATGAACTATCACACATAAACACTATACCTGAGAAACATAACCTGAATCTTTGGATGTATCTGGAATTTCAGTAAACTGTTTTCTTCTGACATCTGCATATGAATCAAAACAAAAGTTATATCAGCTTAAAGAGGACCTTTCACCACCTCCATCAAGTCCAACTCTTTGTACCATTTATGCTGGGTTCACACTAGCGTTTGGTCTCCGCTCTGAGCTTTCCGTGTTCTGCATGCAGAAGACGGAAACCTGTGAGACCGAGTCTGGCCGTGAGCGGTGGTGAGCGTTTTATGCTCTCCACGGCAAAACAGTTTTTTTTAAACCGGACACAGAATACTGCATGTCCGACTCTGTGTCCGGTTAAAAAAAAACAGTTTTGCCGCAGAGAGCATAAAACGCCCACCGGCGCTCACGGCCAAACACTTCTCAAACTCATTCAAATGAATGGGTTTGAAAAATGCCTGCAGGTTTCCGTCACCTGTCCAGTTTCGTACAGGATGCGGAAACCTGCAGAACGGAGGCCAGGACGCAGATGTCAACCCAGCCTTAATAGGAGCTGCTAAACCAAGTGCTACCAAACCAAGGAATTAATGAGTACAATAGACATAGAAAACAATAGCTTTCAGATCATAAATTTCAGGTCATAAATTAAACAATATAACAAAAGTCTTACATAGAAAACAAGAATTTGTCCTATTTTTTTTACTAGGCTCTTGCATCTTTGACTGTGAAGTAAAGTGGAGGCAAGAATTAAAGGTTTATTTTTGGTTACAAAACATTACCCCACCAATTACAGGAATGCGGGTCCTGTTCTTCCAACTAAATAGGATGTTAGCTTGAGCATGCATACTGCTGCTCCATTCTCTATGGGACTGCCAGACATAGCTGAGTGCTGTACTTCTGGCTACAACCTGGTGATTCACTTCCAGCAAATTTCACATTTCTGTTTGGAGGTTAAAAGTGGAAAAGCAGGGAATCCCTTAGACTCTGCACCCTAGCCAGCATAAAATTGGTTGTAACCCTAAGGGTCCTCATTCTAGTTATGATGCATTGCTGTATGTTGAAACCTGATCATTTGCTGATTTATTGCATTTTCTGGCTGTATTAAAGACTAAGCGTCTCCATGGTGACAGACAGCAAACAAGTTCTGTGTAGCGTAATCCTGCAAGTTTATGGTTTCATACTATATTATATTTTCAACTACTTTTTGCTACCAAACATTTGGTAGGTTAGCCAGAAGGGGGGCTAGAAGGTGATATGACTGCAGGATCAGACTACACAGCAATCGTATACTGTCTGTTACCATGGAGATAGACAATTTTCATTTAAGACCTATTGTAAGGTTACTTCATCTTTCATTTTATATGCGCTGAAATAATAAATAAAACATTAGGAAATATAGAAATAGACTTTAAGTTAGCCACTTAAAGGATATATACTCTATCACAAACCTTTTTGTGCTTAAGGGCATCTAAAAGGTTAGTAATAAGAGATGGTGAACGGGGATTAATATATTACTGTTGTATGAGCAGTGTTTTTAATAAGTAACCATAGGCACATATAGGACTGCATTAGAGCTGTACATACCGTAGATATTTTTGATCAAAACTATATGTCATATTGATTATGTGACCTAGACCTTCCAACCTCCTATCTCCAACCTAGTCGTCTGATGTGAAGGAGTAGACTAGTCAAGGAATTTTATTTTGCTTATGCTGTCTGTCCTATCAGTTGTAAATAGTTAAGGGCTTGTTAATTAATAAATGCTACATCAACCTCCTTGCAAATACATCTCCTTTTGTATAGAGGAATAATTTCCATAATACTTTTTCCAAAAGATGTATTCAGAATTAATAATATGATATTAAGATATTAATATACTTTCTGTATCAATTCCTCATGGTTTTGTCGATCTCTGCTTGCTGTCATTCATTCTGCTTACTACCAGTGGATAAAAATCAGTCCATGGTCATGTGATGGACACACAGGCGCACAGCTCATTATAGTCACAGCACAGTAATCAGACATCTGTCTGGTAACGAGCTGCGCACCTGTGTGTCCATCACATGACTGTCAACTGAATATCACATGACCATGAACTGATTATATCTACTGGAAGTAAGCAGAATAAGGGCGGGTTCACACCTGCACCCAAACTCCGTTATGCAGGTTTCAGTTCTTTGCCGGCAGAAGACGGAAACCTGCATTCACTGCCAGCCGGTGAGCGCCCGTGAGCGTTTTGTGCTCTCCGCTGTGACACCGTTTTTTTTTTTTTTTTATTGGACACAAAGTCCTGCATGTCCGACTTTGTGTCTGGTTAAAAAAAAAAAAACGGTTTCGCCGCGGAGAGCAGAAGACGCTCATAGCCGGACACTTTTCAAACCCAGTCAAATGAATGGGTTTGAAAAGTGTCTGCCGTTTCCGTCTCCTGCCCAGTTTCTCGGGCAGAAAACGGAAACCTCGATAACTGAGTTCGGGCGCAG
Organism: Leptodactylus fuscus; assembly: GCF_031893055.1. NCBI lineage: Eukaryota > Metazoa > Chordata > Amphibia > Anura > Leptodactylidae > Leptodactylus > Leptodactylus fuscus. Next base: position 106,973,327 of record NC_134271.1, on the reverse strand, counting down.
GTGTGAACCCGCCCTCAGTGACAACAAGCAGATATATTGAAAGCTGAAAGCTTGATATAGAAAGTATATTAAAAAATTGTACAGCTTTTCCTTATACAAAATTTGCCTCTAAATATTGGTTTGAAACTGGAAAACCCCTTTAAATTTGTAGAGAAGTAAAAGTTAATCATTTTTTAAAATATAAGTAATTAATAAATTGTGCAGAGTTTTAACAATTTTCTTTAACCATGTTAAGGGTCTTTTGTCTTAATTGGTTGTCACTGGATATGACCATGAAAGCAGGAACTTTCTATGGTCTGGTACTTGTCAGAAACACAACCATATTTTTCTTGTTGTCAACCGGTTATGAGGTAGGGACACTACATGTATGGGAAGATCAAGGCAAAAGACGTCCACCACTAAGATGGTTAGAGAAAACCTTTAAAATTGTATTTTTGCCTGAATTTTTTTTTTGGTCACCATAGGATTTAGGAAATGTCCTGGCTCTACATGAACAGGATACAACATGAGATAACTTTACAAATATAGTTAATTGTTTAATTACCTGCTTCTTTTACATCTAGTTTTGGATAAATTTGCTTTTGAATGGGATCCAACCTGTCAAATAGCAGCATTTGCATCAGTGTACTGGAATTTTCATGTGGGTTGTAAAATACAGTTCATGCATGTTATATAAGTGAAATAAATCATACATTTCTCCAAAATATCCTGTAAGCACAGACTTTATGTCTGGTCCTTTGGTCATTTTATATCTGTGATGTGGTTCAAAAAAGTAAATGGGATAACAAAGCTGATCTAATTGTTCCTTATTGGAGCAGCTGTATTCTCTGGCAATATCACTTGTGATGCTGGATATTTCTGTGAAATGGACAGAAGAATGTTGCTTGCAATCTCTAGCTATGGAAAACACACAACTGTTGTGTCCAGCTCAGGTATACAGTAAATCTTTCTTGCCTCCCCAGCCTTTCCAAGTGATAATTGATGGCTTGTTGCTGTGTATCTGCATACAGAGCAGCCCACCAATCACTCAGGAATATACCAGACTCATAAGTATGGCCCATTTCACATCTGGGTTCGGGTCATTATGTTCCTCTCTCTGCGTGAAAAAAGCAGAGAAAAAAGCTCTGCAAGCATTATTCATGCAGAAACCAAGCGGAAACCACACGGACCCCATTATAGTTTATGGGGTCGCATGTTTCCTAAGGTATTTGCTTTTTTATGCAGATTAGGTTTCCATTTGGGGGTTCCCAAGAGGACTCCCCGAAAGGAAACCCATGCGCAAATGTGAACTGGGTCTATGAGTCCAGTGTATTTTTCCGATTGCTCCTACAAGCCAAACAGCTCAATATTTATTGTGTCATTTTAACTAAAAAAATAGTCCCTATAATAGGTTGCTCTTACATAGAGCAGCATAGTTTCATGACAGATCTGCTATGTTATATACATGCATAAATAATATAATTAAAACTTATCCAGTATTTACTATTTTTACCTTAGCTGACCTTGATGTTGAAAATTTGTTGTTGGTGGCATAAACCCTTTACTTCCAATATTAATGACTGGCTCCTAATTAGGAAGGAACATACATAACTTTACACTTTATAACTTTAAATAATGTATGCATGGCCAGATTTCAAATTTCTCCTTGAGTAATAGGCAGATTTTGGTGTTGATTTGCCACAGTTTAAGGCTAATGCCCCTTATTGCGGAAACACAGCTTTTTTTTTTGAGCCAAGGCCAAGATTGGATACTAAAGGAATGGAAAATATATAGGAAGTGCCTATACTTCTAGCTTCCGTTCAATGGACTCCTGGCTTTGGCTCAAAAACCACTGCAAAATCTGAAACAAAAAAAAGTTGCATTTCCACAATGTGGGGCCTCAGCCTTAAAGGGGCTCTATCAGCAAATTTTTGCTGTATGAGCCATACAAATGCCTGAATAGCCTTTTCAAAGGCACCGCTAATCTTATTTTAAACCCCCGTCCCGTTTTAAAACAAAACTATAAAAACATATATGTAAATCATACCTTTGCATGCACAGGGGGCGGTTGTGCACAATCTGACATCATCTTCAGTCCCGCCTTCCTCTTCTTTCTTCTTCCAGCGACGTCCTCCTGTCCTGGCTCTTCTCCGCCTTCATCTTCTGTTCTTCCGGACTGAAGATGTTCGCGAGCGTACTGCGCATGCTTGCGTAGTTCTAAGGGATACTTAAGGGATACTTAGAACTACAACAAAAATGGCGCCAGCACGTGAGCAGTAGCGCAACGGAGGGAGCGCTACTGCGCACACACAGGATATGAATGCAACCCGCCGGAAGAACAGAAGATGAAGGCGGAGAAGAGCCAGGACAGGAGGACGTCGCTGGAAGAAGAAAGAAGAGGAAGGCGGGACTGAAGATGACGTCGGATCGTGCACAACCGCCCAACATGCATGCTCAGGTGTGATTTACATATATGTTTTTATAGTTTTATTTTAAAACAGGACAGGGGTTTAAAATAAGATTAGCGGGGCCTGAATAGCCTTTTTAAAGTCTATTAATGCATATGTGGGGCTCATTCAGCAAAATTTTGCTGATAGAGCCTCTTTAAAGGGGAAATCTGCTGTGAGAACCCACAGCATTTCTGCAATACAAGAGACATGCTACAGGTCTGAAATGTCACAGTATCAATCAAGCTAGGTGGACTGAGATTGGTTTAAGCTGATAAACACACTGGACCCATCAGCTCTCCTAATCTCTTGTTGTACAGGATAAAATTCTCATATTAATATCAAGTGGAAACAATTTTGACATGTATTATATAGCCAAACTGTCAGAGATTTTCAAATTGAGTACATTAGCCTCATCAGGTCTAAGACACCTATATAAAGAGAACCTTTCATCCCCCCCTCCCCATCGACTCCAGTTGTTTGCATCCTTTAATAGCTACCTCTCCACTGATTCTGGGGCAGCTGGATTTTTTCCCTAGCCTTACTGTTCTTGAGTAACCAGTGCAGTTTTGGTGCTTGGTACGCCCTGTAGGCTCTTTACTGTCAGGTGGGTCATCTCAGACAGAGACAGCCAAGCAAGCAATGCAAATGCACTTTTTCTTCAAATCCACCCCATTCTGAATTTTTTCCAGCTTCTCAGTATATTGTACAGAGTAATTAATAGTATTATCACAAAGAACGATTTGTCCCGCAAACATTACGTTATGGGCTTTGGAAGGGGGGAAGTCAAAACTAGGAAACGAAAATCGAAAAATGCCCGCAGTGGGAAGGGGTTAAAGGATGAAAAAAACTGAAGTTGGTAGAAGTTCCTCTTTAATTCATGTAATTTGCAAAGTGATTTCTGATGACAAATTGTCTTTAAATATGACCTGCAAAAACTGTAATAATAATAATAATAATAGCAATTATACAGTGCTGAATGTAACCAGCAAAGAAATAACTACAAAACAGCTTTATGACATTCAAATGTGAAAAAAAGGAGGACCTGAATATCCTTTTCCACACAAGGGTCTTGGTTTGAAACAGAGGCATTGATGTTTTGGGGATTGCCATTATTTTCTCTGCAGTCTGTTTCTGCGTGGAAACATTGCAAGAATCAGAAATAATCAGGATACATATGGCATATGTTAACCAAGACTGTTTTATCCAGCTGTCAGAATATAAGAACATTAATTATAATAAAAAATATACCTGTGTCACTGAAGTACAAAGGTAATGTAGTCTCTCTAGATGGTCGAATGAACTTTTGCAGCAAGTCTGGGAGGTGCAGCATGTGTGATCGCTTTTCTTTTGATTGGTTCAGTCTTGTTCCTTCTTCACTAAAATTATTATTATTATTTTTTTTTGTAAGAAGTAACAGTCTTTGTTAAAAAAAAAAAAAAAACTACAAACGATCATCAAACCTTGTTTATACAATTTTTTTTTTCCTGCAGAGTAGCCTTGAAAACGCTGCATGTAATTTTGATTTAGATGACGATTTTAATGTGAATTTCACTTACCGCAATAAAGTGATTGACATCCACATTAAACTCCAGAAGAATTCTTCTTTCAGGTTGAGGCCGCTCATTGCAGGCACAGCTTTTTTTGTTACAGATTTTGCTGTATATTTTGAGCCAGAGCCAAGAATGGCTACAAAACTAATGGTAAGTATTAGAGATGAGCGAACACTGTTCGATCGAATATCAGGCCGTTCGAGGTATTTGATTCCAATCAAATACCATGAGGCAAACGCACTAAAAATTCGTATCCCCTTCCACCTTCCCTGGTGCTTTTTTTTGCACCAATAACTGCACAGAGGAGGTGGGACAGGAACTACGACAACGGAGGCATTGAAAAAAATCTGAAAAAGTAATTGGCTGGCTAAAACAGGTGACCTCCAATTTATACGAATGGTGGATTTAACATTCGGTTAATTTGAGACTGTGAACTATGTGACTGTGAGACAGGGATAGAGTTACAGGCAGGGTTAGCTAGGGATTACCTTTATTTAGGTGGGAATGTCACTCACCCAGCTCTTTGGGGCTCTATCTGGTCGGGATCCCTGTCAGCTTGCGATATGCGCAAGCTGACTTTTTCCCATAGGAATGCATTGACCAGGGTTGATGTACAGAGTACAGCATTCGGGCAATCAACGCTCTGGTTCAGCTGGAGGCTCGTCTGTGAGGAGGCGGAGTCTAAGATCGGACCAGAATGGAGACTGCTGTGGACCAATCTTAGACTCTGCCTCCTCCGGCAGAACCAGCGTTGATTGCCCGAATGCTGTACTCTGCTGTACTCTGTATGGCATCAGGGATCCCGACGTAATACAGTGACTTGGGCAAGTTAGATGCTACAGACATGCTTTCCCTGCTGTCCCAGTTGCATTCCAGGGTGTTGGCATCATTTCCTGGGTTGTCATAGTGGACTTGGTGACTCTCCTGAGTCGAAGAGTGGGATCCCCTGAAACGAGCATTTTTTCCCCATAGACTATAATGGGGTTCGATATATTCATTCGAATAATCGAATATTGAGGGGCTATTCGAAACGAATATCAAATATTGAATATTTTACTGTTCGCTCATCTTTAGTAAGTATGTAGGAAGTATCCCTGCTTCACCCTTCTGCTCAATCCACTCCTGGCTTTGGATAAAAAAAAAAAACTAAGCAAAATCTGCAACAAAAAAAGCTGTTTCCATAACATTTGGCTTCAGCCTTAGTTTGATTTTCTGTAGGGTTAGAGCGGGATCTTGTAAATCTTGTATGTGACTCTTTCGAAACAGATGACTGCACTGAATTTGATAGCCAATGATGGGTAATTATCATCTCATAAAACTACTATGTAATAGGTAAATGCTGAGACTCCCATTATTTACTAGATCAAAGGGTCAGAAGAGTTTAGCTAAGCACTGTGCCTGTTTTGGCTTCCCAGAGAGAGGTGGAGTAAATTGTCTATGGAACCTGTCAGCTTCACTGCTACCAATGGCTTGGAAACTCAGTTGAATATTGAATAAATGTGCTTTTTTCATCAGATGGTGGTACTGGACCAGTATTATGGGATAACTAGTTTTTGTGGGTTTTTTGGTGGGGGAAGGAGGGGTGAAATGAACTGCCCTGTTCTCCAAAGAGTCTTTTTTTTACTTGCTTCCTCCCAGAGATTCTGTAACTAGGGGTTCCAGACTGGTTACAATCCTGGATCACCCTGCTATTTCCCCCACACAGACAACTTACTTATAAAACAAGAGAGGAGAGAAGAGGTGGAGCGACTTTGGAGCCAGGCGCTGGTTTGATTTGCCTGGAGTCAGAGCTTACAACATTTTAAACCCCCTGGAAATGGTAAGTAAAAAAGACTCCCAAGAGAACCCTTTAAGTAGGAGTAGAAATTGCTCTTTAGTGCATGAAGGAGTCGCACCAGTAAAATTGTGAGGCCACTGGACAGTTATAGACATTGTGGTAAATTTGTTTCCATAAAGTTATTGATATTATTGCAGTTACAATTGCACAAAGGAAGAAGTGTACAGAATATCAAACATTTTTATTTTAGAAAGAAAATAAATAAAAAAATGTAAAAAGCAAAATGCAATGATTGTGCAACTAAGCAAGAGATGCAACCAATTAGATTATATGAGTGCAAGGAAGCTATAGCATGCTGAGAGATGTTAACTGTACTATCCTATTATAAATGACAACCAATATCTAAAAGAAACATTATGTTCTACCAATCTGCTATACCTGACCTTTTAACGTTGAATGTACAAGCACAGAACATTCCGCCCCGTATGATATGGGATTTCAGGTCTTGATAGAAAGTGAATTTATACACTGCCTGAACAAGATGAACCTGTAGCAATTCTTTCTAGTACAAAATATCTGAAGTCATATTGCTAAGTATTCTCCAGATATAGAAAGCACAAAAAGCACTCAACAAGATCTAATAAGAAGGCTGCTGAAGTGATCCAATACAAAACAAACCATTATTTTCTTCTGTGTCAGATGAATGACATTTCAGCAATCCACCGACTACATACTACAGTGTGATTAACAATATATTTATGGCATGCAGGCAGTAAAGTCAATTTATACTGTATCTATTATTAGGAAATTAGACTCTGGAGCTAGTGTCCATTTTTTCAGCTGATAATACATATTTTACACTAGATTCCCACCTGTGTCTGGGTTTCCATTTGGGGGGTCCACTTGGGGACCCTTCAAATGGAAACCTAATCCGCTTAAAAAAGTGGTTACCCGCAGACCCTATAGACTATAATAGAGTCCGCCGGGTTTCCGCCACGTTTCTGCCCAAAAAGGGCATAGATGTACATTTTATTAAATGTGTTCAGGGACGGAAACCCCAAACGGAGTTCAAGCGCTAGTATGAACCTAGCTTTATCAATACTTTTATATGTATGTTTACGTAGCATTTTTATTTCTATATCTTTTCTCCTTTTTAAGAGTCAGCCTTTGTATACATTATTTGAGAACTCTGCAACACATGTTACTTTCCTAAGTACAGTATACAGTGATGTTGATGATTTTTGTGGTTTTACATATTTATTGCGCCTTGTCCAGAGGTTTTCCTCATATACTTGTATGTTTATGGCATATTGATTGGATCTCTTCTGATCAGGTGAATAGGTGTGCCTTGTCCTCTCTATCCCTGATGGTGATTGTGCATATACATGTATGGCTACTCTTCATTATAATGAATGGTGCATATAAAAATAACTAAGTCTGTGTTTTAGGGAAGACCCATTCATTATACCTAAGGGTAAGTTCACACTGGGTTTTTTGGTGAGGATTTTGAGGCCATATTGAAATCAATGGGAGCCGGTCAGTACTTTTTTCTGTGAGCCGTTTGTTCTGGCTCCCAGAAGAAGAAGCGACATGCTCATTCTTTCAGGCAGATTCACCTCGCAACATCCGCCTGAAGACACTCCCTCCAGACTAGGCCCATTCATTTGAGCTTAATCTGGAGCAGAGTGCATGACTGGATGCCGATGCACTGCACCACAGCTATCCGTATTTTGGACCGGAACCTGAGACGGAGGCCAGTCCAAAAATCCCTGTGTGAACTTACCCTAACAGTAACGAGGAATGCTTACCAACCTCTCTGTCACTTTTTTTTGTCCGGATCCCACTGGATCCACCCTTATTTATCAGACATTTATGGCAAAATCAACAAATAAGCAATAACAGAATAACTAATCCATAACATACACATTGTAGTCAATGATGATGAATGTTTGTGTCCATTAGGCTAAGGCCCCACAGGCCGTATCCGCAGCACTAAAGTGCTGTGGGAAGAACCGCTGCGTGAACGCATCGCGGCTCTTTCCACAGCGCTTTTAAGAGAAAGTTCACAGAGTTTTCCTCTGCGGACTTTCTCTTAACATTATATCTACGGGAAAGACGTAGATATAATTGGCATGCTGCTATTTGCAAAGCCGCAACGGCGTGTCCATGCTACGATTTTTTCAATCCCATCCACTTTGCCTGCATTGTACAATGCCGCGATTTTTCCCGCAGCGTCTCCACTGCGGGTAAATCACGGCGTTTACGTCTCGTGGGGCCCCGACCTTAATTAAATTTTAATGCCCAATATTATGATATTGTCACGGTTGTCACATAGTAGCATTAATTACAATGTCACTGATTGGGGATATTCACATGACCCTAATTTTGACTGACTGTCAAATTATTGGTTGTTTTGCCCATTTTCACAGATCCCTCTATAGGCTAAGGGCCCCTTCACACGGCGTAAGCGCTCGGGTCATTCCGAGCCATACACGCGAGCGCTTCTAAACACTTCCCATTCACTTCAATGGGAGCGCTCGTAAAGCCGGCTTTATGCGCGCTCCCATTGAAGTGAATGCGAAGTGTTTAGAAGCGCTCGTGTGTACGGCTCGGAATGAGACGAGCGCTTACGCCGTGTGAAGGAGCCCTAAAATGTATGGGGGATCCATAAAAATTGGTGCACCTCGGGTACAAAACAGTCGTGAAAAATTGATTTTTGTTGTGGTCGTTTTGCACCTCTTGCTATATTCAAACAACTCAGATTTCACAGATCTATTTTTTCAAGGACCCATTTTCACAAGAAACTCAGTTGTGTGAATAGGCCATTACTGTGTTGTTTTTCCTGAGGTTTTTGGAAAAATTACCATTTCCTTTTCAATTTTTAAAATCCAAAACTTATGGAACAGCACACAAATGCTTCAAATCCTTATATATAATGAACAGATGTAAGTAATAAAGAAATTTAAGCCTCACTCTTGTTGAAATTCAGCTGGGTATTTTTCAGTGTTATCTTTTTGTCCTATTTCAATTATCTGTTCAGATATGTGTTTGGTATGCTGGAAAACAAGTTTAATATTGAGTGATATGATTTATTTTTCCCAACAGATTTTGAATACTGACATTTTCAGAATTTCACAAGTATTCAGATAGATTACATGGACTGATCTTGTAGAATCTGGCAGAGAAAATCCTGCAATGCACAAAGGTTATGTTACTCCAAACTAAGGAGCTGCATTGATTTACATGCTCTGCCCTAGAGATTCCGTGCAATGTTTAGGCCTTATACACAAGATAGTGAAAAACGGACATGTGACAGGCATTTTTGCAGGGTATGTCACATGTCTGTTTTGACATGAATTCACTATGTCTATACACATCTCGTTTTTTTTTTTTACATTCTTTTCACATATTGTCAAATATTTCACATCCGTCAAAAATAGATCAGTGGGTTGAGCCAAAAAAATAGACCAAATTTATCAGTTCTTTTCACTGATGCAAAACTGGTGACACTCTCCCATCAAAAACTGATGCAAAACATTAATGTCCTTTTTTAAGAGGGATATTAGCTTCATCAAAAAAGTCACTGTAATGTGAAAGAGGCTTTAGACCTCATTCGCGTATCCAAATCTGTGTTTGTGAAAAGCAGATCAACCTTTTTTTTTCATTTTCTATACTTTGCATGTCTCTGGGTCTATGAAAAAAGGATGGCATGAAGATTTAATTTGTTTTATTTCACAGACTTATAGACTTTCATTGGTGTGAAGCTTCCATTCTTTTCTTTGCGGACATATGTTCTGCAAACAAACCACAGCTGTCTGAACAAAATGGGTATATATGGTGTCCGTGGAAAATGCGGACGTCACACATACGTGATATGTGGACATGTAAATATTTTACTGCTGAAAAGTCAAGTTAAAAGCTTTTAAAATTTGCATGTATAAAGTTACCCAAACTAGTTAACAGGCGTCGGGAAGCGACTTCATCTAGTTATGCAGTCATAACGCTAAGGCCGGGGCATCTCATTCCCGTAATGCTGAAATGTTTCCGCTACCTGCAAATTGGATGGGATTTTGGCTAACCCCATATACAGATTGCAGAAAAATATCTGCAGAGAACATGCTGCGATTTCAAAAAATGTTGCGCAGCTGTCAATTATACCTACGGAAATGCTGGCGGTTTATAGTTATGTTGGAAGCAGAAAGTCTGCAGAGGAAAACTCAGTGCACAATGCATTTCCACCGCAGGTTTTTTCCCACTGCGCTTTTTTGGCTTGCCCGCTACATGGGGCCTTAGCCTAAATCACATCCTGTAAGGCCAACAGTTAGTTAGGACATTAGTCTGACATCAGACAGTAAGGGACATGTTAGTCACATTGTACAGGGTGGAATTTTGCACAATGACAACATGACTAGATGACAAGTTACAGTAAATTTTTATATGCCAATTTAAGGTTTTAAAAGCTTATAACTTGATTTCTCTACAACAGAAAGCATAGTGAGGGGAATCTTAAGAAAGACCATTACTTAATGCTACACATGTTGGAACCAGTTTAGGGTGGAAAAACACCCAGCAGGTTCCTTTATAAAATGGTGCAGCTCCCTTAATCATTACTGTATAGGACAACTATGTTAAATCATAATGTTACCTCATCAATATACTTTATCTTCTGTTCAAGTTCATCAATTTTCTGCATTGTATCAGATGTTGCATGTAAAGTTTGAGAAATATGATAAATGCTTTCATTGGTGTTTTTCCTTAGAGTTGCACTTACAGGGTAAGTTAAGTACACAAAGTGATATTCTAATTTATAACACAAAATACATCCAAATGATCTGATCCATATTAAACTCAATTTTTTTAATAAAAGGGAACCTGCCAAGTTGCACAAGCAGTCCAATCTGCAGGCATCCTATTAATATTATAAATGTGAAAGTTTGTGAGTTTGGATGTTTGTGGGTTTGTGTGTTTGGATGTTTGTTCCACAATCACTCAAAACCCGCTCCACCGATTTGGCTGAAATTTTCCACAAACATAGTTACTACACAGGATTGTGCAATAGGCTACTTTTCGTCACAATAGCGCACATACGTTTTTCCCAGGACCCCCACAAAAGCCAAACTCACATCACCATCTCCGCAATCTCACACACTTTGGACCATAGCAAGCCACAAAATTCATATTATCCTCTACAGCCTCGCCCCTAACCCCACACAATGACATTTACATATACTTTACCACTTTCACCCTCACCTTAACGATACTCCAGGAGGCTACCTCTTCAACGCTCCGGAGCAGTCATCTTTGCCGACCCCCACTGCTCTGATGATCCGCGACACCGCCCACCCAGCCACTCCACTGTGTTGCCAGGAGCATGCGCATCTTAGCCACCTACAGAACGTGTTTCCAGCACGCCACCATTTTGCGCCTCCACCGTAGGCCGCAGCACCCGAACTACTCTCTCCAGCCCGACACACTCCCCAACGGCACTCTCACATCAGTGCTGTTTCGTCTTCACGATCCATCCACCTTCCCTAGCTCTCCACGCTAACGACACTGGTAAGTTGCGATTGCATGCTTGCATTAGGACTACTTCTGGCCTGTATACTCCAATGTACCCTTCAACACACCACGGACACGTTACAGTCGATAATAATGTCACCAATTTCCCTTACTGCCCTCTCCATCTATTTATCCTCCGAAAAACACCTCACAGTCACTTCAACCTCACTTCACCCTTTGCCCACATACGCTGTAGTACTACGGCCAATGCCGCCGGTGTTGCTATGGCAAGCGCCCGCCATAGCCGCCGGCTATTTCGCTGCTAGCGCTCAGGTAACTGTTTCACTCAATGTAGTCCTTGCCGACATACGCCATTGCACTTCGGCGCATGGCGGCGGTTTCGCTATGGCACACAATCACTGCAGACGAAGTCGCGGGTACCAGCTAGTAATATTATAAAGCAGAACAAGTTTTATGCAGTTTTATGGGGAAATATTTGTGTACCTTGTATTTTATTTCTCTGCTCATTCTGGGTGTAGTAGTGTGTATGCATTCTTGACGCTTGATTGACAGTTTTCTACACATCAGTGCGCATATACAGTTAGTTGTTAGTTACTGCTGATAGTGACAGCTAACAGGACATCATTGCTTTAGGTGTTGGTTTATTTTCTTTTTATATGCAAAATCTTCTGGGGCAGTTTATTTTGATATGAGTCGGATAAACTCTTTAACATATTTGTTAAAGGGGTTGTATAATGTTGGACACACTCTGCTTATATTTCATGATCATTTGCCGTTTTCCTGAAATGGCATCAATTGTTTTTTATAGAGAGTAAATAAAGCATTGTATTTGGACATTTTTTAGCTGAAGAGGAGACCTCAGAGTATAATAATAATAATAATAATAATAATAATAATAATAATAATAATAATATTAATAATAAAGTGGAGGGCCAAACCTCACAAATATTTGTCAAATTTCATGGGGTTCATCTGAAGCTGCTCTAGGGTGGCTCTTGGTAGAATTTTATACTGTGTGGGGCCACTGTGGGGTACATATTATACTGTGTGGAGCTAGCTACTGTGGAGCGTATTATACTGTTTGGGTAACATTGTGGAGCATATTATACTGTGTGTGGCCACTGTGTAGTATATTATACTATGTGTAGGCCACTGTGGAGCATATTATACTGTGTGTGGACTATTGTGGAGCACAATATACTTTATGTGGGCCACTGTGGAGAATATATACTGTGTTAAGGGCACTGTGGAACATATTATACTGTGTGATGGACACGTGAATAATTCTGGTACTGTAGCTCAGCCAATTCAAGTGAATAGGGACAGGTTGCAGCACCATGCACAGCCCAATGCTATGCCGAGTGCTGTACCCAAATAAATAATAAACTGAGAGATACAGCCCCTTCATTCTTCTGAATAATAGGGGTTCAGAAAGTTGGCTGGGAATTGTAGATAACATTACAGGCTGAATTTCTCATCCTGAGCATTTTACTAAGAATTTGAAGCATGTAGAATTCAGCAGACTGGATACAGCCTCAAACTCCAATCAATATAGGATCCAAATGATGCAGGCTCTAGCAAAGAAGAAAGAAGCAAATGTAATTAGATGTTCAAATATTTTAATTGCTGTAATAAAGAAATAAAATTAGATTATATCATGTACCCATAATATCTACAATGATCTTTTCCTTCTTTTTCTGCTGCTCGTCATATTTGAGGATCACTTTCATAATATTATCAAGCTCTTCTTTTATTGCAAGGTATTTTTTAGCAAATGTAAATTCCATATACTTTTTTTCGTGTTCCTTTAATACCCCTTTACATTTCTTTATGGAGTCTTGATAGGTTTTTCTTCAGAATAAAGCAAGTTAGAAATATTTAGAAGGGTTATCCATTCAAACAGAGCTTTTTGACTTATACATCAAATATCAACATAAAAAATTGTCTACACTGGAGTCCTATTGTTGGGAAAAATGAGGCATCTTGCCCTATCTTGTTGTGATTTCAGAGCTGGAAACCATGTTGAAGCACAGCAGGTAGCCACACAATGAATAGCCCCATTTAATATGTTTAATTCATTATGCCAACCCACTGCAAAATCAGCTCAGCTTTGAATTTCTGCCGCAGGCTCATTGCCAAAAACATGTGTATTTCCAAACTGTATTATTGTTGTGTAAACATCCCCTCATAGTCCAACCGGTCTTTTTTTTTTAATAAGTAGCAAGCATGTGACCTATGCATTCAGGAGTGTACACAGAGAAAATGGGGCCCCAAATGTGAAACAAAATAAAAGACAGGTTAAAGAAGAGCAGTGGTTGTGAAATAATGTATTTTATCTTGATATGTTTAAGCAAATGCATTTATAGAATAGAAAAGAATAAAACTTCCAACAATTGTGCCTAGTGTATATAGTCCACTAGTCCAATTGACAGGTTGTATCCCTTTCAGTTACATTTTTCTCCACAGTCTTTCTTATTTGACTATATTCTTACTTACCACTGCTTTTTAATTAAAGGGTTAATGATCTTCTGACAGGGTAAGGGCTCATGTCTAACTATGAATCTTAATAAACAGAGCAGGGGGAAGAAGATATCACACAGTTGTGCTAAAAAGTTGACATACCCCTGCAGATTTTTTGGTTTTGGAGGCTTTTTTCAGATAATATGAATAACATTAAAAAAAAAATTTCCACTCATGGTTAGTTGTTGGCTGAATGCATTTATTGCCGGGGTATATAAACTTTTTTGCACAACTGTACTTGGATTGCCAAAATTCAAAAGAGATCACAATGGGTGAGATGAACCTCGGGGGCCCTTCCCTCCATGGGCACCATTGCAATTGGCTACCCTGCCTCCATAATACATATGCCATTGCATGCAGCCATTTAGTGGCCATACTTTATTGCTATCACTGCACCATGGTGTCAGTAATACACAAACATGACTGCAGCAGCCATGTGCTGTCCACTTGAAAACAAAAACTGAGAAGTTCACATGAGGCTCTATTGCTGGGGAAAGAAGTAGTGTTTCTATTTTGTAATTATAAGGTTGGTAGCTGTTTTAATATTATAACACATGGCCCCTTCCTGCCACGGCCATTTTTTGTAATTAAAATTTTTGATTATTTTCTTCCAATAGCCGTAACTTTTTTATTTTTCAGTTCACAAAACTGTATGAGGGCTTAATTTTTGTGGAACAAATTGTACTTTGTAATGGTACCATTTAATATTCTGGGTTAGTATGATTATGGCAATACCAAATTTATATAGTTTTTTTTAAAAAAAAAATAAAAAATGTTTTAACCCTTAAAAAAGCCAAAACGCAAAAATAAAAATTTCTTGTAGTTTCCATATTCTGACACCTGTAAGACTTTTATATTTCTGTGTATTGGGATGCATAAGGCACCTCTTTTTTGCGGGACCAGATGTACTTTTTATTCATAACATTTAGGTGAATGTCTGTCACTTTGATCACTTTTTATTTAATTTTTATAGGACGCAAAATGGCAAAAAAAGGTCAGTTTTGTCATTTTGATTGCTTTCCCACTGCCATATGGGCAAAATATTTTTATATGTTTGTAGACCAAGAATTTTCATATATGGGGATGCATAACTTGTTATATTTATGTTTGAACTTTTAGATTTTTTCTACCCCCTCCCCCCATAAGGATCTAGAACCTACAATCTTTAGCCTGCAAAAGAAAATCATTGCAGACAGCCCGGGGAGCCTTCACAAGGCCCCCCGCTGTCATGCCAATGTGACGTTGGCCCCAGGTGCCGGCAATCACTGGCAAAATGGCGCCTTGGTTAGCTTTGACCAAGGTGCCAGAAGGGTTAATGCCCGTGATCAGTGCGGGCACCAACTGCAGGTATTAGAGCATGGTGTCTGCTGTATAAAACAGCAGACACAAGGTGGCCATGGTGCCCTCCCAGCTCCCAGGCAGCTACTGTAGTTAAACACCTGGCATCTGCCGTACTAGATGTCGGAAAGGGGTTAAATAACCAACTTCCACTGTAATAGTACGATGGATATCAGAAATAGGTTAATAAACAAAAATAATGAGGTACACAGGCCCAGTACACAAAAGAAATCAAAGAATAAAATAAGTTGAGTTGTGTTTGACAATCATACACATAAAGAACTCCTCCCCTGCACAAAACAGGGGAGGAGATGGAAACCTGCCGGCATCTTTCAAACCCATTCATTTGAATGGGTTTGAAAAGTGTCTGGCCGTGAGCTGAGCGTTTTATACTCTCCACGGCGAAACCGTTTTTTTTTAAACTGGACACAGAGTCGGACATGCAGTACTCTGTGTCCGGTTTAACAAAAAACGGTTTTGCCGCGGAGAGCATAAAAGGCTCACGGCTGGACTCGGCATGACAGGTTTTCGTCTTCTGCATGCAGAAGACGGAAACCTGATAACGAAGTCCAGACACTGGTGTGAACCCAGCATAAGTGGTTTTTATTATCCCCAGAAGGTTCAAACTATTGTTGAAGCAAGAATCAATTTGCCATATAAGAGATATATGAGTGGTTAAAAAGGGATTCCCCAATAGGAACACACTTCTCTACATTCCTGCATCCTATGCTATAGGTCATTTTTAGGCTCTCAACATTTTGGGTAATAAGTGAGTCTCTCTGGATGGTTTAATGTGGGTGCAGGATTGAAGGTAAACATTGCCCAGTGCATAACAGAGAAATGCGTGTCTCTCCAGATTTCACTCAGCACCACTCTTCACAAATGTCCACCAGCCTTGTACTATCTTCTTGCCCACCAATCCAAAAAGTAAATTTTGTTTTTAGATGTTGTTGAATAACCCCTTTAAGTACAGAATTAATCTGAAACAAGGTGTACATGTAGTTTCATCAACTTATAAGCACACATCATATTTTACAATATAGTTGGAAAAAAATACCTCCAGCTTTTGCATTATGTAATACAAAAAGTGTGCTAAAGTAATTAATGAGAGTTTCAGATGTGCAACCACCTCTCTATTCACTGCAGCCATAGCACCTTCTGGATCAGGGGTTAGGGGACCCCCATTATAGAAGTAGTTGTTGATCTAGCATCTATCAAACAGCTATGGTGTATCTTGAGGATATGCCATGTATATCTGTGATGAGAAACCCCTTCAAGGCCTTGTGTACATGGCAGAACCAAATGTATGTGTAACTTCTCTGCCTGTTCGGATCACTGTGCCACCGTCTGCTTGCATGCTGCGGTGCAGGAGGTGTGTGCAGTTTAATTCCTTGGTTAGAGTTTTTGGTTGTACTGTGTGAACACGGCTCTAGTTCTCTAATTGAATTTCCTCCACACCCGCCTTCTGTCCTTGTTTGCCTCTGTTCATGAAGTGGTTAATTCTAGGCTTGCCGTGTGATTGACGGCCTGTCCACCTATCACCTCCAGGGTGGGTTCTTCCTCCCTATGTATTCTTGGCTCTCATTCACATTGGTGCTTGATATTGCCTTGTGCGTTCTGGCTTTTTTCTCGCTGTTATACTTGTATTCTGATTCTTGACCTCTGTTTTTCCCACCTGACTATTCTTTGGACTCCGATTTGACACTGCATTTTATTGTTTGACACCTCCGTTTGTTGTTTTTTGTCTTGTCTGCGTTTTGTGCTTCACGTATATAGGAAGGGATCATCTCCAAGTTGCTGCCTATTACGTAGGATAGGACCAGGCAAGCAGGAAGGGACAGTGGGGGGCTTCAGCTTAGGTCTCACTGTCTCCTATGCCCCTTCCCAGGGTTTCCAGCAGCTCTCTGGGGAATTGCTGTCCTAGCAATTCCCTAGCAGTATGGCAGAACATCTGATTCTGGTTAATCTCATTCAAACATCGTGGGAAAAAAACAAGCGTTTTCCTAATGTATTGAATAAAGAAAGGGAAAAAGAGAGAAAAGCAGTGAAAATTTAACGAAAAATGCTGTGAAAAAACACTGTTTTTCACTGCATTTTTCTGCAGTGTTTTCTAGCTGCGATTTCCTACATGGGGCCTTAGCTTTGTAATGCATTGCTTCTAAGGGAGGATACATCTAATATGATACATCTGACATCTGATGGAGCTTACCATTATTTTTAATGAATATTTAATCCAACAGAAATCCGACATATGTATCTACAGTATATAAAATATGTTTGCTATAAAGCACTTTTCATTAACATTTTGTTTGGTTTTTTTTCAAAAGTTTAAAAAAAGTTTTCAAAAAGTCTTTTAAAACTTACTTTCCAAATCAATGTTTTATCATTATTTGCAGAAATCTGACCGAGCCTAGTACAGAATTGAACACTGTGTGGTTATTATTTTTAGGATCAATCGCTGTTTTGCAAAAGTTGATTGCAAATGTTAAGAGTTCAATAATGTTGTAGCCCACTCAAAGAAAAAAATACATTTTCCATAATAAATCCAGCCTCTCTTGGGATTCAATTTCCCTTTCACTTGAAAAGGTATGTACCATACTGAAGAGGCTCCTGAGTGGTTTGCATCAATTCCTCTACCACAATCAACCTCCTGAGACTCACCCAGCCCATGCCAAAAAAGATAGTTTTAAATTGCTCAGTGTTATACATTTTATAGAGTGCAATGGCATATATCTGAAATTGATGAAAACATGAAAAACATTTGTTCAGTAGTTTGTATTATATGTACTGCATTTGGAAAATAATTTCAGAAGTTATTCTGCAAAATTTATATATTAATATTTAAAAAAAAATGTTATACTCATTTGTTTAAAGATGTTCAAATGTGAAACAGTGTTCACTAGGATTGGTTCATTCACACCACATTTGTGGATTATATTCATTATATTTCCTGTTCTATGTATCTAGCATGCCCATAAAGTTTCATTCAAAAACATGTCCCATAAATGTACTTATGCCATACCTTTGAGCAGTACATGTCAATACAGTACATGCCAAACATAATCCACAAAAGTGGTATGAACCTGCCCTTATATATATATACGCTTCATACTTATCGGTCTCGGTCGTATTTATTGCATTTTCCAACTGGATTTTCAGAAATTCTTCTTCTCTTTCTAACATTGCAGATGTTGATATACACCTGAAACAATAAGAAACAAAAAGTGTAATTTACAAAATGACTTCAATAAGAATTTTCCCCAGTGGTGAGTTAATGATTGTTGTCCTGCACAGAGTTCCTAGAATAACATCATGGAGTCCATAAGCTTGTATGCTTTTGTAGATTTTCTCTGGGTATTCTTGTTTCTTCTAAAACTGAAAAAATATAACAGGTTAAAGGGATTGTCTTATTTAGAAAAGACATTTATATATACCCTGTTAGGGTATAATTTCCCATAGAGCACACATTATAGTGTCCCATAGTAGCCCCTCCACATAATATAATCTCCCATTGTGACCCCTTTGCATAGTATAATGTCCCAGAGGGATCCCCATGCTAATAAAATGAGAAAGAAAAACAAAAATATATACGCACTAGGGATGACCAAACAACTTCGTAATGAGCCGGGCACCTGACCAGAGAGCAGGGCAATAAAATATGGTTTCTCTAACTCTGGTTGATCTGTCCAGTCCTCAGGGATTGGAGGTAGTATGGGCCCTGGTCTGTTCAGAAAGTTATTGACTGATCATTCCCACTACTGAATTTAATAAAAAACCATTAGAAAAGTTGTTTTTTCAGATGGCTCTTATGGTGATTTTTGGCTGTCATGTAGGCACACCATCCTCAATGTACGAGTGCATGTTAAGTGATCAGAAGCAACTTGAAGGAGTTATCGAGCTTATAAAATTATTTTTTATACACTATTAAGGAACTGTGATTTAACAGAGGTGGTCTTATGTTCAAGATATTCATCTCTTGACTACAGTGGAGAGGAATTACAAAGACCAGTCCTGTATTACAAACACAACCCATTGATGTAATTGGAAACTGTACCGTGTTTAATTTTTCCTGTGGTGGAACTAAGACTAGGTTCACACTAGCGTTCGAAAGACAGCTCTGTCCACTTACAAAGACAATGTCCACTTACATAGACTATAATGGGGTCCACCAGGTTTCCGCCTGGTTTAAGCATAAAAGTGTCTCTTAAGGAGACTCCAACACAGACATGAGTCCAGCCTAACTGAACACCTCTGCCAGGGTTTCCCATATATTTGATCACTGGGGGTTTCAG
This sequence comes from Leptodactylus fuscus, assembly GCF_031893055.1. Taxonomy (NCBI): domain Eukaryota; kingdom Metazoa; phylum Chordata; class Amphibia; order Anura; family Leptodactylidae; genus Leptodactylus; species Leptodactylus fuscus. The sequence goes on along the minus strand of NC_134271.1, from coordinate 106,953,901 downwards.
AAGCGGGGCTAGTTTATCAGTAGTTGTTATGTTTATTAGGGACTCTAAGTAGGAATCACAACGGAGAATCTTTTAAGAAAATTAGTGACTCTTCTTCATCAGCTACAGTAAAACACACAGCACTGATGCAGAAATTGCTTATGTATAGCAAAAACCATGAAGACTAAAGTGGTGTTCACACTGCCGCTGCTGTCCGCCCCAGGGTGTCCATGGTAAACCCCGGGGAAACTGGACAGCAGACGGATTATGAGCAGTCGGCTTGAAAACCCATTCATTTGAATGGGTTTTCAAAGGTGACCGCCTGTGAGCATTTTCAGCCTCTCTGCCTGGTGTCCGTTTTTTTTTCCGTGGACACAAAATCCTACATGAAGGACTTTGTGTCCACCATGGACACCCTGGGGTGGACATCAACAGCAGTGTGAACACCCCCTAAGAAACCAGAACATTCATTATAACATAAAAGTAAGTTTTTATATTTGAAACATCCCCATGTAATATTGCTCATACTTACGTAACAAGCCTATCATTCTTGTTTTCATTATATTTTTGTAAATCCAAAATAATTTCATCACTTAAGCTTATATCTTTTTTTATGGTCTGGATTTGTTTTTTCTCATGTAATAGCTTATCTGCATAACCTGCAAGTAAAAAATTACCAGAATCATTCGCCAGTCTTAAACCAAAGTACTTTGGAGCAAAGTGCACTAAAGGAAGATTTTTCTTTCTTTGTCTGTCTATGCACCAAAATTTAAAGTCTATGCCTGTTATGAGCTTATAGGAAGAAACAATACATGGACGTCTGTGACAATGGACCTCTGTGACATGCATGTATATGCTGAATCTAATCTTAACGGCCATATAAATATTGGGGCAGATTTACTAATAAAATGTGCTTGAATTATGTTGTAATTTGTGGGGGGAAAAACTGACATAAATGAACTACGCCACATTTACTATTTGTTTTTGAAACTTTTTGCAACTTTTCTGACAAGGGGGTGTAGTCTACTGAAGACATGGAATGGTGAAACAGGAAAGGGTGTGGTCTATGAAGTGATATGATCTCTGAACTACAGAGAATAAGCTTTCCAATGCATTTAGAGACATGTTTTTTAGTTTATTACTTAACTTGCCTTGTCAGATCATTTTCTAACGCCTTTATGAAGTCCTACCTACTTCCTCTCTGCTCTGACGGGCAAGTGCTTATGTCACAGCAAGCCCCAGAGCAAAGCATGGAGTGATAATAAATGCAACTCATCACTTGAAACATCTCTTGGTGTGAGCCATTATACTGAGTGTGGGGGTCATTATACAACATGTGGGGACACTAACTGCTGACACTGGTGTAATATATAGCAAGCAGTCCTGTCTTTTTAAGAGCAGGGACTCATGGGACAGGAAGGAGATGCGGGTTGCTTGCACATGGCTGAGGGGAAGCTGCAGCTCTATGTATGGAGATGTAAATAAACTAAGTTGCTGTTGGATTTCATCCCTGACTCCTATTACTTTTTGAAGACATTACAACTGGCTCCATACAAAGCTTTATTTTATTAACATTTCTAAATTATCATTACTTTGGGGATATTCTTTTGGGACTTTTTCCTCACTAAGGGGAACTTTGCATGAAAAGGTTGAGAAACAGTAGTTTAGAAATTGCACTAATATTGAATATGTTATTGTTTTATAGTTATTTTTATTTATACTTACGTTGGATGAGTTCTTTGGTATTTCTCTTATTCTGAGATTCTTGCTCATTCTGAAAGACTAAAGATTGGATTAATATAGTGTGCTGGATTAACGGGATATGTCCCCCAGATTTCTGACATTTGTGTGGCTCAGTGTGGGTCTGGAATAGGTTCCACCACTGGGTGTGGGTCCTAAGGCTCATTAATGGGCCATAAAAGGCTGCAGAGCCTGCTCTTCAGGGCAGATCCTGGGAGTGAGTGGAAGTGCCTGGGTCTGTCCTGGAGAGCTGAGTTTTATTTGATCGTGTGGCCATAAGCAAGCTACACGTACAGTTAGCCTTATTCTGTATTACTGTAATTAGAGCTCAGACGAGCAGGGGTTTTGTTTGGCCTTTTGCTTGAAGTTAAGGCTATATTTTATTTTGCTTATTTTTGTACCTGATGTGAAGGTTTATTTATTTTGCCATTTTTTCTAAATAAACTTGTTTGCACCAGATTTGTGCCCCTGTCTGTGACTAGTTGGATCTGCACCATTGCTGCTACCGAGCTACCCTCCCCAAAATTTTTACAGATCATACAAGGAAACAAAGATGTGCACAGGCTTTAACAATACATACCTATTTCTAACAGAAGCTTGTCAAAGTGGCTGAAGTCCATTTCATTCATTTTCAATACTGAGTGAACAATATCAAACATTAAATGAAATCAAGAAACCTGTAAAGAATATGAAAATTAAGCATGGAAAGGACAACTAGTAACAGAACAAAACAGTGTGAAATATAATTCTCATGATATTCAATTGAAGAGTGAAATACAATCATATGCATATTCATCTAAATTATATCAGAGCTTTGAGCAACTCATTGTTTGCAGCGCTAAGGTTAAATGCAACAAAGAGGTAGTTCCCGAAGCCTCTAGTGATTAATGCCTACCATAACAGTTAGTATCAACATTCACCTTGTTCAGAGTAACTGAGGCATTAAATAACATCAACTGCTGATTCATAAAAGAATTGTCCATGCTGTGGACAAGTCCCTTAGCAATGTGCTTAAAGGAAAAATCTTACAGCTTACCCAATGAACCAAAATAATTGGTCTAAAATCTCAAATTTAGAGGAGAATTTCCAAACCAGTACATCAGACAAACCTGGGTAGTGCAAAAGTCTATGGCAGAGATGCACTAGTCAAAACGCTCCAATTTTCTGGAGCAATTTGATTCCCAAAACTGCAGTACATGTGGTGGATGCATTTATTGAGTGTTTTAGAATCTTTTATTGCTTTGTAGGAGGTTTGTAAGCAGGGACGTAACTTGAAGCTCCTGGGACTGGAATTGGCGGTCCCCAAAAAAAGCTCAAGGTGGAGGCTGTGCCCATCCCCATGCTATTCGGTTTATGTCAGGAATCCCAATATACTAGTTCCTATTTGCAGTTATAGTCAATGGGATCTACTGGGCTCCGTATATAACTGTTATTTTTTATGTCTACCTGTCCGTTGTTCTGGTCCTGCAATGCACCAAAACAATGGGCTGGTGAACAACGCTCTGGCAACACTAGTATGAACCTAGTTTCAGTCTAAAGGATTGGCAATGCAATAGAAAACTAGCCAGCCTGACAATACAAGCGTACACTGTGCTGATGATCCCTGCCATTTACACAGATTACAGACAGCTCCATCCACTGACTCCTCTGAGGTAATAAAAAGGCGGGAAATGTGGGAGGCTGTAATAAGAACAATAGGAATGGCCCAGTCCACTGGACCAGAAGAGCTCCCTCTAGTGTCCATCATTACAAGTACAGTAACAAGCAAAGTACAACTAGACTGAACTTCAGCTACGCAGGAGAACCCAACCACACTGTATAATACATGGCAGCCATCTTATATCTGACAAAATGGAGAATTAAACTAAACAGTGGGAGAACCCCACACACATTTGGCCAGAATGCTATATTCTGTAATCTATTTCTGCCAAAAAAATGACATTACATTAATATATCTGTCCCACTGGTAGCAGGCAGCCATTAGACATAAAATAGGGCTTACGTATTAAAAATGGGGCAGAAAAAGACAACCTACCAAAGGTGCTTTTATCTATGGACTAAGCTGGAATCTGATTGGTTGCCACTGGCAACACTACAGTTCTCAGTTACAATAATTTTACACCTAAGGCCTGAAGTATCTTGCCTATCACAAAATGGCTGCCTGCTTCCTGTCTCAAAATGGCTGCCAGTTCCCTAAAGTCAGGAGGCCTCTGCTAGGACTTGCAGTTCTTCTGAATACATCAGAAACTGGTTTTATATGCATCTTTTCCATGACCATGACATTTAGAGGTTCTGGCCTACCTCTTCTTCCTTTCCAGCTATGGAGCCCAATAAGCAGCTAGGCCTTCTCCTCACCACAGCTAGCTACAGGACTGGGACAAGAATAACTATCCCTGAGTTTCTAGTTTTGTTGGCTATTATTTGACTGGAGGACAACCATGATTCTCTTACAGTCTTAGAAATGATCCCAAGACATTCATTGTGCAGGCAGTACATATAGGTTAACAGAACAATCCTTCTGGAAAGATCATGATCCTACATACTGGCGACTCAGGCCAACACGCACGACTACAACAAGTGGATGGTGACATGAGAAGGTAAGTACACTAAAGATATTTCATAGTAGGATATTACTTTCTGAAATACTTATGATGACAACAGGTCCCTGTGACCCAGCAAGTCCAGCTAATCGCTCTGTCAGGGGTACCTCAGACTATAATCCTGTCACACAGAATGGTTCCTTTTCATATATCATGTCCAGTTTTACACATACTTGCCAATTCTCCCAAAATGTCTGTGACCTTCTATTGTCCTGGGAGAGTGGGCACAACCCCTTGGAGCATTCTGCCAGGCTTTTTGTCATATCATATCTGACATATTTGTCAGTTCTGTTGTGAAAAAAACGTCCTGACTCCTGACCAGTACATTGCATGTACACATCACAAATGGTGGTGGGTGGCAGACGTGTGGAGCTGAAAAGGGTAATGCTCACACTAAAATGTATTATAGGACACAATATTCAGCAAGAGGATAACCTTCTAGCAATACAATAATTCACTGACTTAGTCATGTATACTCTCTCTCTCTCTCTCTCTCTCTCTCTCTCTCTGTATATATATATATATATATATATATATATATATATACATGCAGTGAAACCCCCTTTAACCCGACCACCCAGATTTGCACAGAAGAATGGTATTTTGTAGGAGCGGTCCTTTCAAAGAAAAAACTATGCAAAATCCAAGTTAAAATGTCAAATGGAGTCAGCAAGTATGTACAGTCACCCAAACCTCCCAATAATGATGAAAAATCTGAAAGTCTTGTATTTTAAGCTTCAGCATATTACACAAAACCAGGTGTTACATCAGAATATTACCTAGAACCAGGTATTACATATAGGACAGTTTTAATAATTTGGTTGGCCCAGTGTAAAGGTTTCATAAGTGGCCCCACTCCATCACCACCATTTAGGAACTCAGCATAATGTTCCCATCCATCTGTCCCCAAAGCATAATGTACCCCTCCAGGTTTATGTCCCCCTGCAGTTGTCCACAAAGTTTAAGGTCCTCCTCCAGCTGCCCCCAGTTTAACCCTTTCACTGCCAGCTGTTTTCCAATTATTATTATTTTTTCTCCCCTGGCTGCCAGGTAAGTTTTCACAATTTTGAGATGAATATAGAGAATATAGCTTGAATTTCAACATCAAAAAAATCATACTAACCCTCCGTACCTTCATTATATACTGAAAGTAGACAACAGCAGCTTTGTCAAAATGCCACTTGGTACTGTATGCAAACAGGCACCTTCATGCAATTTTAATTTAAAGTGTATATTTTATATAGAAAAAATATATTATATTAGTTGCAAAAAGGGGAAACCAAAAAAAAAAAGTTATGCACCACACTTTATAAAAATCTCACTAAGGCCTACACCTACATGCACATATCTTTATAAAATCACCAGAATTGGAAGGAACAAAAACCTGCTTTCAAGCTGGAAATGTTAAAAAGCATCATTCTATAAAATGTAGAGATTACACACTTTGCAATGCAAGTGCACCCCTAAGCCCTATATATTTTTTGAAAGTAGGCAACCTGAAGATTGTGGCAAACACAAACAATTTTTTGAGAAAATGCAATAAAGCATACATTTACACCTAAAGCTCCCAGTTAGTCATACATTCACACTAAAAACACATATAAAATAATAGATCAAGATGTACACAATTTATATACTGCAAGCAACAACTACAACAAGAGCTCATACTCTCAAAAATACTGATACAGAAGTCAAGCAAAATGTTATTCACTAATATGTTAAAAACCTATCCTGCACATAGCAAATGGTGACTGTGATCCCAAAATCTAACTTTTTTGAGAGTGCACAACATACCGTATAAAAACCCCAACTTAATATTTCATATACACAACCACCTTCATGCAACTTTGCAGCAAACAGAGATTACAAGCAAAAAATGCACAAAAATTCAAATTACCACTAAAGCGCTTGCTCAAGCAATCCCTTTCTGCAAACAAAATGTACTTTCTAAAAAACTTCAAAATGTGAGGAGTTCATACATACCACATATATATATATATATATATATATATATATATATATATATATATATATATTTACAGGGGCGGGTGTTAAAGAAATGCTAAAATCGCAGAAATGCACCAGCTAATCTTGTGCATGCAAATTAAATAGGGAGTTACTTAACCACCGCAGTACCAGGCCAATTTTTGGTTCAGGACTTGACTTATTTTCTTTTTTTTTTTTGTATGTGCGGTTTTGAGAGCTTTAGGCCGGGGCTCCACGGGCTGGAAACGCCGCGATTTGCCCACGGCGGCGTTATACAGTACTTGCAAAGTGGATGGGATTCATGTGAATCATGTGAATCCCATGCCCACTTTGTGGGAAAAATCGCAGCGCGAACATGCTGCGATTTCCAAAACCGTTGCGTTTTTCAAAATCACAGCATGTCAATTATATCTACGGAAACTCCGGCAGCTTTCCCATAGATATAATGGTAAGAGAAAGTCCGTGGAGGAAAACTCTGTGAACTTTCTCTTCAAAGCGCTGATATGCGCATATCACATTGAAAGCAATAGGTAAAAAAAAGCCTCCCATATAAGTATCAGCCACAGTTACCCCATTAGTACCAGCTGCCGATGTCTCCATGTAGATGTTAACCATTACAACCCTCAGGAAAGTGTCAACCACACATGCCCATATACAGCCAAAGATGTTTCAATATTAGTGACAGATGCTCCTGCTTTAGTATGGTCTGCTGGTACCTTTATTTTGGTGTGACAGCCTGGTGACTACATATAAGTATGACAGACACCCCTATAATAAATGCTCCTATATACAGTAAGTACGCCGGCCGCAGATCCCCATGTTAGATGTTCTCATATTAATTGTACTAATCTTTCTTGCAGGCTTTTTTTTAGGGTAACTGTAAAAGTTGAAAGCAGACAGAGGCCCAGATTTACTAATAAAATAAGATTTCATGTCCTTTTTTTTCTTTAGATGCAATATGGTTGTATTATATAGTTACTGTATGTAGGTGTTATTCAGCCATGATGTCATATTGTTGCTAGAGATCAGCTAATCAGTTTGTAAAACTTTAGGTTCCTTACAAATTTTCCATAAATGTGGGGTTTTCCAGTTATTATTATACACATCTCTCCTGGGCTCCCATGCCATGTCTGATGTTCTTTGCTGGGCTTTTCCAGTCTCTTAAGGCCTCCTGGTTGCTGTCAGCAGTCCCAGGTTACCATTGAAGGCCAACCACAGGCCTCAGCGGTGACCCAGGGTTGCTAAGATCAACTAGGAATTCATAAGTAGCCACCTTGGAAAGAACACCAGACGTGGCAAGAGAGCCCATGCAAACCAGCCTAAGGTAATAATGTGCTATCAGTTCTGAAGGTGGTCATAGAAGAATTGGGCCTTATTCCAAGTTGTGTCTTGGGGTCCCATGGTTACATATTATGCTATTGTATGAGGTCTAAGGAACATTGTTTATGATCACCTCAACAATTTTCCACTATTGCTTCTGTTTTATAGGGACCTTTTACCACCTGCATCAACTCAAGCTTTTGTTATCCTTTATTGGGCTCCTCCGTCCTAAGATCAGGGCATTTGGAATTTTTTCTGTAGCCCCTTTCATTCCTGAGCTATGAAAGCTGTTAGTTTATATGCCTGAGAAGCTAAATAGAGTGGGACGTGCCAGGCAGGAGTAACCAAGAGGGCACAATTTCGAGCTCTTACACTTGCCCCCTTTCTTGCTCCCACTTAACACCACCCACTTTACATTATAGATTACAGTTAGCATATGAGGCATTGAAACTAACTGCACTGATTGCTCAGAAATGGTGGGAGCTAGAGAGAAAATTCCACCTATTCTAGAATCAGTGGAGAGGTGCCTATTAGCAGATGCAAAGAACTGGTGGAGATGGTGGAAGGTTCTCTATAATGCATACAGTTATGCTTCAAATATATATTTTCTCAATTGTCAGAATCTTTACTTATTTATTTTTGCAGAGTTTACCATTACGTACACTCGATACAATTCCATACAAAGGGTCCATATGTATTTTCACATAACATATAAAAAACATGACTACTTGGCACAATAAACCCGTCATTGTGTGGACTTAGTACATTATCTGTGAGTGCTTCAGTGCTGTCAGTAAATATTAGTTACCCGCTGATTTCTATCACATAGTGGACTACATGTGTTCTGCAACATGTACATCTATTGTAAAAAGAAGCCACGACACGAGATTTGATTTAAAGACTCTCTGACCCTGTCCCTGGACACTTCAAGGATTAGGCGGGTAGTTCACACTCTTGAAGTAGCTGTTAGCACAGATTCCCTGAATGCTATGTATGCAAGAGCCAAGTATTGTTCTGTAACACTGCCTTGTATGGCTTGTTTTTACAGACACAAATTTCTTTAGCTGCTAATCTTACAGAACTTTTGTGTTTTTGTTTAGTTGTTTTTCCGCCCAAGAATTCTATTTAATTGGCTTACTCCATTGACCCCTAATCTGATAAGTTTCTTTTCTATCTTGTATTTTCCTCAGTGCTCATTACCCTTGTAGTGATGCTTCCATTAACACTCACTATTAAATATATTTATTATGTCTGATAAAAAGCGCGAGAGGAATAATGAAAGTTGAACACATGAGGATTAAAGGTTCCCTTTTTGGAATTTTAAAAGCACACTAGACGTTATTATTGAAACATTCAGACTCTGCGTTGAAAGCGTTTACCATTTATAAGGAAGGGGCAAGCTTTAAATCATTTAATGCACACCTTGTATTGAGTAAGGGAATGCATTAAGGAGAATATTGGCGCTCTTAGAAGAAGTCAGGGCTGTTTTAAGCAAGAGAAAAAGGTGTCAGGTGTACAGCAAACAAAAAAAGAGATGATCTGGCTATTCAGACTTTTAATGATGAAGGATTTGCACTTCTATTGTGTACAGACTGCCATAATGAATATATAATTGGGCCTGCATATTTATTTCATGATGTCATTAACACACACTGATGGATAGTTCAGTCATTGTAGAGTTAGACCTTATTCATTTTCGGAGCTTAGATATTTGTCCGACACTGAGTTTACATCTATGCCAGGTATCCAACAACCAACAGATCCCATTATGGTCAATGGGGTTCCTCAGGCTCTTTGTGTCCACTCTTGTTGTTACCTATTTTTCTGTTCTTCTGGTCCTCCAATGGATCAGAAGAACAGAATCCTGATGCAGATGTGAACCTAGCCTTAATAATTAAATTAGTATTAGTGTAGGTTCGCACATATCTGATACAGTCTGTAGCTAGGTGGCGTGGGGGGCTGAACTGACAAGCCTGGTCCACTAGATATTGAAATAATGATGGATGATGATAATGAAGGCTTCACTTTGCATTTTTTTAGAAGGTTGTTAGGGCTCGATCACATGGGGCAAGAGAGGGCGGATTTTGGCGCTGAATCCACATTATAATCCGCCCCCTCACGATGCAGGTCCATGTAGACTGCTAGCTTACAACATGCCGCTCACGGAAAAAAGAAACGAGCTGCCCTTTCTTCAGGCGGATTCTGTGCCTGATTCTGCCCCGGCATCCGCCTCACGGCAGCACTCTCCGGACTAGGCCCATTCATTTGAGCCTACTCCGGAGCGGGAAGCCGCGACAGTCGTGGCAGGTGTATTTTGGCCCTATTGTGACGCGGCTTCCCGCGTCACTCTCAGGACCAAAATCCGCCACACCTTACCCCGTGTGAACGAGGCCTTAGTTTACTATTGTAATATGATTTATTGTTATATTATTATTAGTTTATTTTAGTCTTGCTGATGTATTGTTAGATTGTATTTAAATGTTTATATGTGTGATATAGGGATCACTTTGTGGCAATGGAGCAGAGGGTAATTTTAGGTTTTTGTTTTTTGTACTTGAGTATTATTTTTGACATCTTGTATGGGGTTTGATATTTAGGGTTGTGTGAGTGTTTGGATATGTTTGGGTAAGTGGGTCTAATACAATGATGTGAATGGCTGGAGCTACTTCTTTGTTTTGTGTGTTGTTCATGATTCTACATTTGTTTTATATATTGTATATAGTGTATTGTTCAGCTTTATAGTTTTATAATAAAAGAAAAACTTTATCTTTCTTCTGTAGTGTCAAAATACAGAAGGGAAACTGATGCAAAGACTGATCCCATTGTTTTCTATGGAATGGTTTCTGACATCTGGTACTTCATTGTATCCCTGGATGTCTTCTGTGTTGGACATGAAATGCTGCATGCTGTGTTTATCTGTCCAGCAATAAGACGTCTTTGTTGTGTCTGACAACCCATGCAAACAAGGGTTAGATTCGTACAAACCCTCCAAAGAGCCATTGCCCGGGAAGTTGATGGTGACCTCAGATGATCCAGTTTTTGCCAAGTATAGTTAATAAGTAAGCATATAAAGTCATAAGAAAAACAAAGTACACCATGTTTGAATTCTATGGTTTTATGTATCAAGTCATAAGAAGAAAAAAAATCTGGTCCTTAGAAGATGTTAAAATAAGACAAATACATCCTCAGATGAACAACAGCACACAACAGATTCTACTGTTTCATTATTTACTTAACAAAAATGAAGTAAAAATGGAAACCCATGTGTGAAAAGCTAAAAACATGAATCATTGGCTTGTAGAACCACCTTTGTCAGTAATAACTTGAAGTAACGTTTTTCTGTGACTTTTATCAGTCTCACATTGTTCTGGATGAATTTTGACCCACTTTTCTCTACATTATTGCTTCGGTTCATTGATTTCTGTAGATATTTCTTTATGCTCAGCTTTCTTAAGGTGCCGTCATGACATTTCAATTGTTATGAAGTCTTGACTGACTGGACCGACCATTGCAACACTTGATTCTTTTTCCAATGTACTTGAGGTCATTGTCCTGTTGTATAACCCTGTCTCAGGCAGACATTAACTGTTGAATATATAGCCTCATATCAGTGGTGTAACTAAGAATGGCAGGGCCCCGTGGCAAACTTTTGACATGGCCCCACCGCCCCAACACCGAAGACCCCAACCAACCCTCCCTCATTCCTGCGTGCTCTATTATGTCCCATAGTGGCCCCTATACACAGTATTATGCCCCATATTGGCCTCTGCACATACTATTATGCCCCATAGTGGTCCCTACACATACTATTATGCCCCATAGTGGCCCCTGCACATACTATTATGCCCCATAGTGGCCCTTGCACAAAGTGTTATGCCCCATAATGGCCCCTGCACAAAGTATTATGTCCCATAGTGGCCCCCTGCACACAGTATTATGCTCCATTGTGAACACTCATGAACAATTATTGCACTCTGGGGTCTTTTCAGACCTCAGATAATAACAATTGGAGACCGAGAGGGAATACCAACATAAAAAACACTGTTATTTACCTATCCCTGGTTCCACTGCACTCCTCAGTGGTGTTGGCCATCTTCGATGACATCTGTGACGTCACCCAGGTCATGTGATGTCAGGGACGTCACAGAAGTAGGCCTGAAGCCTGTATGGAACTCGGAGAGATAAGTAACACTGTTTATTGTGTTCTCTTACCTCCCGTGGGCCTCCAATCATTATACTCGGGGGTCTGAAAAGAATCCTTACTGATGTAATGTGTCACTAAGGGGGCGTTCACACTACCGTCTGTGTCCGACAGGTAGTGTCCGCTCAAAATCTGGCATGGACATTAGGAGCGGACACTAGCTGTGTCCGTGACACCTGTCATTTATTTAAATGGCGATGGGGTGCGTTCTTTTGCACTCCATGCCCTTCCTTCACTGTTCACATGTACGTCGGGTTTTTCTGTCCGCTTGAAAAGTCGGACATCTTTACATTCGGACAGTGAAGGAAGGGCACGGAGTGCAAAAGAACGCACCCGATCGCCATTTAAATAAATGACAGGTGTCACGGACACAGCTAGTGTCCGCTCCTAATGTCCGTGCCAGATTTTGAGCGGACACTACCTGTCGGACACAGACGATAATGCGAACGCTCCCTTACTGATCCCGGGCCCCTACTAAATAAATAAATAAGCTCTGCTACTCTGTGAGTGAGGCAGCTCTTCATACACTGCCATATCTCCAAGTTATGTCTCTAGCAATGCACAGGATAAGGCAATAAATCTGCAGCAGCATCTTCCTAACCCCCTTTCCATAGACCTCTGTGTGTGAGGTTAAACAAGGGGTGTTATGGAGATAAACAGTCTGAGTTCAATAAGGAGGAGGGGAACAGCCTAATAAGTGGAGAATTAAAAATATTCCTTTAAAAATATATTTTACAATGTTTCTTATATTCATCTGTGCTATTAATTTAGGAAAAGTGGTTTTATTGGACACACACTTTAAACCATGCTGCATGTTGTTTTTAGAGACGAGACTTTCTCCTGACAACACTTCCAAAACAAACCATGATTTTTCAGTACTTTTATATTTCTAATCTGTATGTCATGAATTTGAACATTTAACCCGTTAACTGAGGCCTGTACAGATTTTGGATTTTTTGCAATTTGAACATTACAAAGTCTGACCTTAGGGTGAAGTTGCTGGGATGGCCACTCCTGAAAAGAGTGTCAATTGTTTTGAATATTTTTGATGTGTGAATAATTTTTCTAAATGTAGAATGATGGTGTTAGGGAATAGCAGACGATAATTCCCCAGAAGCTGCTGGTGAACCCTGGAGGAAGGGGCACAAGGGAAAGTGAGCCCTAAGCTGAAGCCCCCCACTTTCCCTTCCTATTGCCAGACCCTATCCTAGGTAATAGGCGACAACCACGAAGACAGTCCCTCCCTGAATACGTGAAACACAAAACGCAGACAAGACGAACAACAACAAAGGGAGGTCAGCTAGCCAGGGTTCAGTAACAAGAGAGCGATGCAGTGCCAAATCAGAGTCCAAAAGAATTGTCAGTAGGGAAGCCAGAGGTCAAGGATTAGAATACAAGTAAATAAACAGCAAGAGATACCAGAAAGCAAGAGGCAATAACCGGCACCAGTGTGAATGTGAGCCAAGTCTAAATAGGAAGGAAGAACCCGCCCTTGGAGTTGACAGGAAGGCAGGCCGTCAATCACAGGGCAAGGTCAGATTAACCATTAGAGGATCAGAGCAAACTGAAGGTGAAGGAGATGGGTGTGGTGGAAAATCAATTACAGAACTAGAGCTGAGTTCACACAGTGCGGCTAAAAACTTTAAGCAGATTATCAAACTGCACACGCCTCCTGTGCCGCAGCACGCGAGCAGAGGGTGGCGCAGAGGCCCGAACAGGCAGAGATGTTACAGATGGACTTCAAATTGTTTGTTAATAGCATTATATTAAACAAAAGAAAATTTTTGTGACCTGATAAAAACGTTAGACTTTATTTGGGGTACGTAGCCCTATAATTTATAGTGATCATAAAAAATGTGTAGCGCTTAGCTAAACTAGATCTGGCTTTATATAGACAGTTTTTTGGAGGGATAACAATTTAGTTTACTTCTCCAGCCTTCAATGAATCTAGCCATTATTTCATAAATGAAAATATACACAAATTGTTGGGAGAGACAAAGGATATGAGTGTTACCTTCCTCTATACTCTTTTCCCCACTTTTTTGATAACAAAAATGTGTATACTGCATGTACTGCGCTGCTAGTTATAGCGTGCCGCAGTGTCAATTACAGCCTATTCACAGCAGCACGGATCAGAGATTCAGCAGACATCGCTATACATGTGGGACCTTATATAGGGTATATCGTGGGGACGAGGATCTGTTTACTACACTCCACCCCTCACAATCGTTCCATAGCCCCTTCGTCAATGTATAGCGTCCTGTCTATATAGTCCATCTCTTACATCCATACTCCTATCTACCCTTAGGAGTGCTCTGCATAAACCACCTAGGTCTTCATTACTTCCATTTTAACCCTCTTTTAACCCTACGCGTTTCGCCTCTATGCTAAGGCTCATCAGGGGTATCTATGGTGGAATATCTTGTTTGTAGGTATTGTTTAGGGTAAGCAGGCGACCACCGTCTAGTGACGCCGCACCGCTGCCCTCTTCGGTATGAACTGACCGCAGTCGCGGCCGTCTCTGCAGCGCTTGATATAGCCGTGCGCTCTAAAGAGTCAACTCCCACTGGGCGGGGTTTGACCTCGCTCCTTGTCCAATCACGGGCTGCCACCGCACACACCCATGTTCGGAGCTACGTGTGCCGGTCTTTCTTCCACCCAGGGGAGCCGTGATTATTGGAGAATACGGCGGCTGTTGAAAAAGCCAAGCAGTGAAGATGACAGGAAAATAATCTCCTAAATGGCTGTTTGATTATAAGAGAAATCATTTCCATGGTTCCCTACAGTATGCTTTAGTTAATCTCTTTCATATTGATATCAACTCCGGGTATATCTTCAATAGGATCCCTATATATAGGTCATGTATCAAATATTTCCCAATAATACTTTCTATCAAGTGTTGTTTATATAAGCCTCATTTGTATCATTTTATAGAGGTCAGTGGGATATTTGATCGTACATTATTGACTGACATGGCTTAGCAAGTTGAAAATCCCATCCATGTATATCTAGTGGGTAGTATGTATATCTGTGTTACAATACATACCACCTATTATAGATAATATAGTAGATTACAAGATGAGAACTAAACCTATCTATAATTTCTATCCTTCTACCCACTTTGCTGATAGCAAAAATGAATAAATATGATATTGGAGTACTTAGGTGTCTGTCCTCTTGAAACTACACATGTCAATTTATAAACCATTCCTCTCTCATTCCGTATAATCCTTGATCACATCAGGAATGAGTGGAATGATAGTTCTTCATTTAGGCCATTTGGACTTAAGGTATTTAAATGATAAATCCACCGGCTTTCCTGTTGGAGTATCTTTCTTTCATAATTTCCACCTCTTGGTGACGGTTCTACTCTTTCTAACACCAAAAAACGAATGCTCCTTGGTTCCCCCATATGGTAAGTATTTACATGGTTGGCTACTGGAGTATCTGACTTTCTATTAATATCTCCAACGTGTTCAAGAATACGTCGCCTAAGTTCTCGGTTGGTTTTTCCTACATACTGTTTAGTGCAGACACAAGTCATCAAGTACACCACACCCTTTGTTTTGCAGTTCGCCAGGCATCTCACAGGAAACGCCTTATCCAAAAATTCGTTCCTATATGTTCTGTTTTGGTCTATATAGTCGCATGCTCGACAGGTACCGCATCTTCTTGTACCCTTACTTCCACTCCTGCCCAGCCATGTTTCATCCCTTACTGGTACAAAATGACTGTGCACCAGTTGGTCCTTGAGGTTTTTGCCTCTCCTAAAGGTGATTTGAGGTTGTGTGCCTATATATTGCCCCACATCTGGGTCCAATCCCAAGATGTTCCAATATTTTTTCAAAATTGCCCAGATCTGACCATTCGCAGAATCGTATGTGCCTATTATTCGGGTCTGTTCCATCTCCTCTCTTCTACGTGGCACTAGGAGAGATGTTCTATTCTGTGTTCTAGCATGATGGTACGCCTCTTTCAAAATATTATCAGGGTATCCCCTTGCTCTAAACCTCTGTCTGAGATCATCAGAGGCTTTTTTGAATTCAATCTGTGTCGAGCAATTATGCCGCATCCTGAGGTATTGTCCCTTAGGTATGCCTCTACGTAGAGGTGGGGGATGCCAACTGGACCACCTGAGAAGGCTATTAGTGGACGTTTTCTTTCTATGTACTCTCGTTGATAAGCGGCCATCTGTCCCCTTTGTGATCATTAGATCAAGAAAAGCAGGTGATGTTTCATGTATTTCAAAGGTGAAAAATAGTCCGAACTCATTCTCATTCAATATGGCTACCAACTCCTTAAAGCGTTCTGCTGTATCCTGCCATAATATGAAGACATCGTCTATAAATCGTAACCAGACTAGTGCTGCGCCCATTCGTGACTCCAGATGTTCCGAGAACACCACGGACCTCTCCCACCAGCCCAGGTAGAGATTTGCGTAAGATGGCGACAAATACCACTCTAAAAATATATTAGTGGTGTTAAATCACAACCATAATATTAAACAAAAGAAAATTTTTGTGACCTGATAAAAACGTTAGACTTTATTTGGGGTACGTAGCCCTATAATTTATAGTGATCATAAAAAATGTGTAGCGCTTAGATAAACTAGATCTGGCTTTATATAGACAGTTTTTTGGAGGAATAACAATTTAGTTTAATTCTCTAGCCTTCAATGAATCTAGCCATTATTTCTTAAATGAAAATATACACAAATTGTTGGGAGAGACAAAGGATATGAGTGTTACCTTCCTCTATACTCTTTTCCCCACTTTTTTGATAACAAAAATGTGTATACTCAAACTGGAGGGCATTGTCTGTGAGCCGGGTACCCTGTTGGCCAGCTTAGATGTTGAGGCCCTATATAGTTCAATCCCGCATGATAAAGGCTGCAGGGCTGTAGGGGAATTTCTCAGCATGAGGGGCAACCAATACGCCGACCACAGTCAGTTTACCATCTCCCTCCTGCGTTTTGTACTGGAGCACAATTTCTTCATGTTCAACCAGAAGTTCTTCCACCAGCTCAGGGGAGTGGCGATGGGCAGCCCTTGTGCGCCATCTTACGCAAATCTCTACCTGGGCTGGTGGGAGAGGTCCGTGGTGTTCTCGGAACATCTGGAGTCACGAATGGGCGCAGCACTAGTCTGGTTACGATTTATAGACGATGTCTTCATATTATGGCAGGATACAGCAGAACGCTTTAAGGAGTTGGTAGCCATATTGAATGAGAATGAGTTCGGACTATTTTTCACCTTTGAAATACATGAAACATCACCTGCTTTTCTTGATCTAATGATCACAAAGGGGACAGATGGCCGCTTATCAACGAGAGTACATAGAAAGAAAACGTCCACTAATAGCCTTCTCAGGTGGTCCAGTTGGCATCCCCCACCTCTACGTAGAGGCATACCTAAGGGACAATACCTCAGGATGCGGCGTAATTGCTCGACACAGATTGAATTCAAAAAAGCCTCTGATGATCTCAGACAGAGGTTTAGAGCAAGGGGATACCCTGATAATATTTTGAAAGAGGCGTACCATCATGCTAGAACACAGAATAGAACATCTCTCCTAGTGCCACGTAGAAGAGAGGAGATGGAACAGACCCGAATAATAGGCACATACGATTCTGCGAATGGTCAGATCTGGGCAATTTTGAAAAAATATTGGAACATCTTGGGATTGGACCCAGATGTGGGGCAATATATAGGCACACAACCTCAAATCACCTTTAGGAGAGGCAAAAACCTCAAGGACCAACTGGTGCACAGTCATTTTGTACCAGTAAGGGATGAAACATGGCTGGGCAGGAGTGGAAGTAAGGGTACAAGAAGATGCGGTACCTGTCGAGCATGCGACTATATAGACCAAAACAGAACATATAGGAATGAATTTTTGGATAAGGCGTTTCCTGTGAGATGCCTGGCGAACTGCAAAACAAAGGGTGTGGTGTACTTGATGACTTGTGTCTGCACTAAACAGTATGTAGGAAAAACCAACCGAGAACTTAGGCGACGTATTCTTGAACACGTTGGAGATATTAATAGAAAGTCAGATACTCCAGTAGCCAACCATGTAAATACTTACCATATGGGGGAACCAAGGAGCATTCGTTTTTTGGTGTTAGAAAGAGTAGAACCGTCACCAAGAGGTGGAAATTATGAAAGAAAGATACTCCAACAGGAAAGCCGGTGGATTTATCGTTTAAATACCTTAAGTCCAAATGGCCTAAATGAAGAACTATCATTCCACTCATTCCTGATGTGATCAAGGATAATACGGAATGAGAGAGGAATGGTTTATAAATTGACATGTGTAGTTTCAAGAGGACAGACACCTAAGTACTCCAATATCATATTTATTCATTTTTGCTATCAGCAAAGTGGGTAGAAGGATAGAAATTATAGATAGGTTTAGTTCTCATCTTGTAATCTACTATATTATCTATAATAGGTGGTATGTATTGTAACACAGATATACATACTACCCACTAGATATACATGGATGGGATTTTCAACTTGCTAAGCCATGTCAGTCAATAATGTACGATCAAATATCCCACTGACCTCTATAAAATGATACAAATGAGGCTTATATAAACAACACTTGATAGAAAGTATTATTGGGAAATATTTGATACATGACCTATATATAGGGATCCTATTGAAGATATACCCGGAGTTGATATCAATATGAAAGAGATTAACTAAAGCATACTGTAGGGAACCATGGAAATGATTTCTCTTATAATCAAACAGCCATTTAGGAGATTATTTTCCTGTCATCTTCACTGCTTGGCTTTTTCAACAGCCGCCGTATTCTCCAATAATCACGGCTCCCCTGGGTGGAAGAAAGACCGGCACACGTAGCTCCGAACATGGGTGTGTGCGGTGGCAGCCCGTGATTGGACAAGGAGCGAGGTCAAACCCCGCCCAGTGGGAGTTGACTCTTTAGAGCGCACGGCTATATCAAGCGCTGCAGAGACGGCCGCGACTGCGGTCAGTTCATACCGTACAGGGCAGCGGTGCGGCGTCACTAGACGGTGGTCGCCTGCTTGCCCTAAACAATACCTGCAAACAAGATATTCCACCATAGATACCCCTGATGAGCCTTAGCATAGAGGCGAAACGCGTAGGGTTAAAAGAGGGTTAAAATGGAAGTAATGAAGACCTAGGTGGTTTATGCAGAGCACTCCTAAGGGTAGATAGGAGTATGGATGTAAGAGATGGACTATATAGACAGGACGCTATACATTGACGGAGGGGCTATGGAACGATTGTGAGGGGTGGAGTGTAGTAAACAGATCCTCATCCCCACGATATACCCTATATAAGGTCCCACATGTATAGCGATGTCTGCTGAATCTCTGATCCGTGCTGCTGTGAATAGGCTGTAATTGACACTGCGGCACGCTATAACTAGCAGCGCAGTACATGCAGTATACACATTTTTGTTATCAAAAAAGTGGGGAAAAGAGTATAGAGGAAGGTAACACTCATATCCTTTGTCTCTCCCAACAATTTGTGTATATTTTCATTTATGAAATAATGGCTAGATTCATTGAAGGCTGGAGAAGTAAACTAAATTGTTATCCCTCCAAAAAACTGTCTATATAAAGCCAGATCTAGTTTAGCTAAGCGCTACACATTTTTTATGATCACTATAAATTATAGGGCTACGTACCCCAAATAAAGTCTAACGTTTTTATCAGGTCACAAAAATTTTCTTTTGTTTAATATTATGGTTGTGATTTAACACCACTAATATATTTTTAGAGTGGTATTTGTCTATATTTAATAGCATTATAACCCTTTCCAGATTGATGGGCAGCAATAATTGCTCCTCTAAGATCTTTTCTCCTTCGCACTGTGTTAGTACATGCCTGAATACTCCACACCAGCAAACTGCCAAAACCTCTGCTTTTATAGCAATGGTCACACTTGTTAATGATAAAATATTAAAGGGAATTTGATTAAAGCACCTAAAAGCTACTTACCCTCTTAAGTCCATTGGATGTCCTTTGGCTTAATGCTTGTTAACCCCTTCCCGACATCCACTGTACTAGTATGGTGGATGCCAGGTGTTTAACTATGGCGGCCTCCATAGCCACCAGGTGTCTACTGTTATACACAGTAGACACCCAGCACTATTGCCCCCGGTCGGTGCCCGCACCGATCGGGGGCATTAACCCCTCCGGCGCCTAGGTCAAAGCTGACCGAGGTGCCACTTTCCCAGCGGGCATTTTCCCTGTGATCATTGACATCACAGCCGGGAGCCTTGTGAAGGCTCCCCGGCTTGTCATTCTATTGCAGGCTACGCTAGGTAGCCTGCCATAGAAGTGCCGGTATTTTGCAATGCATTGTAATGCATTGCATTAGTGATCAGACCCCCTAGGGTTCAAGACTCCTAGTGGGTCTAACAAATGCAAAAAAAAAAAAAGTTTTAAAAAAAGTTTTTTTTTAAAAAAAAAAAAGTAAAAATATTAAAAGTTCAAATCACCCCCCTTTCCCTAGAACACATATAAAAGTACTTAAATACTGTGAAACAAATTAACACATCCCTGGTATAACATAGGTATTAACATAGGTATCCCTGTGTCCGAAATTGCCCGCTCTACAAATCAATAAAAATATTTTTTCTGTACAGTAAACGCCGTAGCAGGAGAAAAAGTCAAAAGTCCCAAACCGCTGTTTTTGCACTGTTTTGCCTCTGATAAAAATTTGATGGCTGAACTAGATCTTTGGCATTTCTACCAGAAAACTGGCATAAATGATGATAAATTTGATGGGGCCAATTACGCCACGCCTGCCGCACACTCCTGGACAACAGGTTTCTGGAAGATATAAATAATGTATAATAAATTATAATAAATAGATAAATCAGCTTGGCATAGATTTAGTATACTGGCATAAATGATCATAAATCTACCTGGGACAATTTTCTTTACACAACCCCAACTTACTCAAAAAATGCACCTTGTGGAGCAGAAAACTGGCATACAAGGCCTGATAAAACTGCACACAATGTGTTTCTGTCTAGCATAGGGAGAATTCCATTTGAACATTCAGAAATACCATTGTATCAGAACAATACTCATCTTATTCTTCAGTGACTAGAAGACAATCCAGCGCTATACATAGTATATACTAACTATAATCAGGCTCTCTTGGTGCTGTGAATTATAGAAAAATAGAAGAAGAAACAGATGTATAAAATAAAACACCATAATAGGAAACTTCTAGAGATGAGTGAACAGCGTTCAATCGAGTATATGTTCGATCGGACATCACGCTGTTCGCAATGTTCGATTCGATACGAACACCGCGTTGAAAATGAACTTAAAGTTCGATTCCCCTCCCACCTTGCCTGGCGCTTTTTCTGCACCAATAACAGCGCAGGGGAGGTGGGACAGGAACTATGACAATGGAGGTCATGAAAAAACTAGGAAAAAGCCATTGGCTGTCGAGGACATGTGACCTCTGATTCAAACAAACAGGCGGCATCATCTCCGATTCAGTTTAGTTTAGTTAGAGAGAGACATCTGCTGAGGGCTAGTTACGGTTTTAGATTCTGCTAGGCAGGAATATCAAAGAAGAAGAACCACAACAGCTCTTTTAAGAGCTACACTAAAGGGAGAAGCTCAAACAAGCTTGGCACAGTGTCTACCCACAAACGCTAAAGTGGGATTCACAGCAATTAAGCCAGGCTTTATCTGCGCCATCCAGCTTTCCGCGGTGGGGATTAAGCTAAGTGGGATCCACTGAAATTGTATGCCCATATACCCTATATACGCTTAATCCAGGGTTCAACAGTGTGTTTTCCCCCCTGAAACTGAGGGGTATACACTGAAATTCTCAGCCCATATACACTATATACGCTTCATCCAGGTTGTCACGGTGTGTACCCCCCAAAAAGCAGTGGGATATACATTCTAATTCTCAGGCTATATACGCTTCATCCAGGTTGGCACGGTGTGTACCCCCAAAAAGCAGTGGGATATGCATTCTAATTCTCAGGCTATATACGCTTCATCCAGGTTGTCACGGTGTGTACCCACAAAAAATCAGTGGGATATACATTCTAATTCTCAGGCTATATATGCTTCATTCAGGTTGTCACGGTGTTTACCCACAAAAAAGCAGTGGGATATACATTCTAATTCTCAGGCTATATATGCTTCATTCAGGTTGTCACGGTGTGTACCCACAAAAAAGCAGTTGGATATATATTCTAATTATCAGGCTATAGACGCTTCATCCAGGTTGTCACGGTGTGTACCCACCAAACCATCAAAATCATCTAAAAATGCGCAAGGCTACCGGTAAGGCATGTGGACGAGGCCGGCGGCGAGGCCGGGGGTGTGGGAACGCTGCTAGGGAGCAAGGTAGCGGTGAAGCCACAGCGCATTCCGTGCCTACTCCTCAGGGGCAGCAAGCATTGCGCTTCTCCACAGTCCCTGGCTTGCTGGCCACATTAAGTAGGGTGCAGGGCACAAACCTAAGTAGGCCCGAGCACCAGGAACATATGTTACAATGGCTGGCGGATAATGCTTCAACCACATTATCCACCAGCCAGTCAGCCTCTACCTCAACTCCTCCTCCTACACAACATTCTGGTCAGCCTTCCTCCCAAAATACCCAATCTTCCCAGCAGAGTAATCCCAACTTTTCCTACTCCCAGGAGCTGTTCTCTGGTCCTTTAACTGTCCCTCTCCCTGTCCCTCCATTTCCCAAATCCACGGAGCTACCAGATAACTTTCTGTGTCCAGATGCCCAAGCACTAGAGTCTCCTCCATCTCCTGTTGATTTTGTGGTGGTTGACCAGCAACCCACCCTCAGTGACGATGACGAGACACAGTTGCCATGAGGGCAGCCTGTTGCCATGTGCGGTGTGCAGGAGGAGGAGGCAAGAGAGGAATTGGCAGAGGAGGTGGTGGATGACGAGGACACTGACCCGACCTGGACAGAGGGGATGTCAAGCGGGGAAAGCAGAGTCGATGTTGAGGGAGGTGCAGCACCAAAGAGGGTAGCTAGAGGCAGATGCATGTCCAGAGGCAGAGGTCAGCTGCTTTGCCGAAGCCAGGCCACACCCAGAATGGCCCAAGATATTCCCTATCATAGCCAGCCCAGAAAAACTCCCCCATCAAAGTCACATTCCTTGATGGTGTGGAGATTTTTCAAGGAATGCGTGGAGGACAAATATAGTGCAGTTTGCACAATTTGCCACTCGAAACTGAGTAGGGACTATGGAAAGAGCAACATTTTGACCACTTCCATGCGCTGACATTTGGAATCCAAGCACTGGGCTCAGTGGGAGAGAGCAAACACTGGACAATCGTCGTGAAGCTCATCAGCTTGGGGGACAGGCAGCACACTGCCTCCGAGGTGAGGGATGCCCTCCTTGATGAGACAGCAATATGGTTTGAGCCGCTGCACCTGGGCCCAGGCATGGTCGTGTCTGATAACGGCAGGAACCTGGTAGCAGCTCTGGAGCTTGCCAGCCTCCAACATGTTCCATGCCTGGTCCACATCTTTAACCTAGTGGTGCAATGTTTTTTAACGACATACCCAAATGTTCACAAGTTACTGGTGAAAGTGCGGCGCTTGTGCGCCCACTTTCGCAAGTCTACAGTAGCCGCTGCTAGCCTAAAAAACTCCAGCAACACCTACATCTGCCCGAACACCGGCTGCTGTGCGACGTCCCCACACGCTGGAACTCAATATATCATATGTTGAGCAGAGTGGTTGAGCAGCAGAGACCTTTGATGGAGTACCATCTCCAAAACACTAGGGTGCCACAAAGTCAGCTTCCTCAGTTTCTCAACCATGAGTGGCCATGGATGGGAGACCTATGTGAAATCCTACGGGTGTTTGAGGAGTCCACCAAGAGGGTCAGCTGTGACGACACACTAGTGAGCGTAACAATCCCGCTCTTGTGTGTGATGCGAGAATCCCTCATTGCCATCAGGGATAACGCAGATCACACTGAGGAGTCAGGGATAGCAGCAGAACCGTCACAGCAGGAGAGTAGTTCCACACACCTGTCCGCTTCACAGCATTTAATGACGGAGGAGGATGAAGACGTGGCACATGATATGATTGTGACACAGGAGGCTACCGGGGAAGTTCAATGCCTCCCATTCTTGCAGCGCGGACGGGGCAAAAGGGAGGAGGAGGAAGAGGAGGAAATGGAGAGTGACTATTCCAGTGGGAGCAGTGAAGTCATGCCAAGTAACACTCTGGCACACATGGCTGACTTCATGTTGGGGTGCTTTTCAAGTGACAAGCGCGTAGTCAAAATGAATGGATAGCAACCAATACTGGATATTTGCAATCCTTGACCCCCGGTATAAAAATAACATCTCGTCTTTTATTCCAGTAGAGGGGAGGGCCAATTGCATTAATGACTGCCACAAGCAATTGGTGCAGAACATGATGGAGATGTTTCCATCAAGTGTTGTCGGCCGCAGAGAGGACAGTTCCTCCATGAGGCGAACAAGTGCCGTCTGGTCCACACCCACAAGGAGTACACTGTCTAAGCTCTGGGACACGTTAATGGCACCCCCTCGCTAAACTCCGCCACTAAGGGGTCTAGTGTCCCCGGGAGGGAAAAGTATAGGCGCATGTTGCGGGAATACCTGTCCGACCACAGCCCTGTCCTCTCCGATCCCTCTGCGCCAAACACGTATTGGGTGTCGAAGTTAGAACTGTGGCTTGAACTTGCCCTATACGCCTTGGAGGTGCTGTCCTGTCCTGGCACCAGCGTGCTATCTGAAAGGGTTTTCAGCGCAGCTGGTGGTATCATCACGGATAAACGCAGCCGGCTGTCAGCTGAGAGTGCCAACTGGATGACTATCATCAAAATGAACAGCCACTGGATAGACACATCATTTTCGTGCCCACCAGTGTCAAGCACCCCAATATGAATTGTCATGTCTGCGCTCAACCTCTACAATTCCTCCTCATATTCCTCCACCATCTGTGTTGCATAATTCTGATCCTTCTAGGCTGAATCCACCCTGATTTCCCCAAACTCTGCTGGTTAGATGCTGAATCCACCCTGATTTCCCCAAACTCTGCTGGTTAGATGCTGAATCCACCCTGATTTCCCCAAACTATGCTGGTTAGAGGCTGAATCCACCTTGATTTCACCCAACTCACTCCAAGGGCCAAAAACACTGCTGGTGCAAGGCTCAACTAAGTTAAAGGGTCTAAAATTCTGCTGGTAAGAGGCTGAAGTCACCTAAAGGGCCTCAATCTCTGCTGTTAGCTCAGCTTATGGGCCTCTAACTTAATTTGGAAGGACTCACGTTAAGGGCCAGAAAAGTGAATTTTGGAAGGTCTTACCACATCAAACACATACACACACATCCACAATGACAGTTAAGGGTTGGTACTGTTGGATTTCCCATTGGCTATTCCATCTGTGGTTGTCATGGGCAACGTGATTTAAAGGGGTGCTTGTTAAGGTTTTATTAGAGTAAAATTTGGGTTTCTGTCCATCCAATTGGGGAGGAAAAAAGGTTTCCAGGTATTTTTCGACTTTCATAGTGGGTTTTTTGCGTGTGGAAAGTGTTTAGTTCATAGGCTGTGATGTTGGGGTAAAACTGTGACTTGGACTTGTTAGATGCCCCCAGGCATGCTTCCTCTGCTGTTCTAGTTGCATTCCAGAGGTGTTGTCATCATTTGCTGAGGTGTCATAGTGGACTTGGTGACCCTCCTGAGTTGAACATTGGTTTTCCCCTAAACGAGTATCTTTCCCCATAGATTATAATGGGGTTCGATGTTCAATCGAACAGTCGAGTACAGAGCGGCTACTCGAATCGAACTTCGAACATTTCACTGTTTGCTCATCTCTAGAAATTTCATTAACATGTTGACTCACTTTTACATAGTTATAAAGTTGATAAGCTTGAAAAAAAAGTTCTATTTAGTGTGAGAATTGGATTCTTTATGCCCTCAAGTGGTAATAATTCTGGGGTCCTCCCTTCATCTACATAGTACTAAGACCTGTGGATCTCCATAAGGACTCATCATCAAATTGTGAATCATCCCACACGATAGATCTGGTGTCAAGTGAGTGTTTCAAAGTCACTTCTGCTGGATCCTCTGCTACTGGTTCATCCTCTTATCACCAAAAATCAAACTCCCACAAATAGGATCCTAATAGATAGCATTATATCCAACATTAATTGTTAAATTCATTGATACCTTAAAGGGGTTACCCAGGGAGTTTAAATTGCCTTACGTGATCCAGCAGATGATTATGATGATGATGAAGGACACATGGTTTCTGGCCCCAACTCCAGGGTCACGTGAACAGAAGTAGTGCTTCACCCCATGTTTTACTCCACACACTCTTTTCCTATCTCACAGGCAGGGGTGAACCTGCCCCTTTCGCCGCCCGAGGCGAAGTGCAGAAAGCCGCTCCCCCCCCCCCCGCCGGCTTAGCGGAGGGGCGTGGCTTAGCAGAGGAGGCAGAGCTTAGCACCGTTCGCCGGCAGAGAGCAGGCCCGGAGACTGCCTGCGCTCTGCCTGAGCGTGAGGGGAGGCCACTGGAGCAGCGTTGCTCCAGTGGCCTCCCCAAACCACCGCTCCGTGCTAAGCCAGTCCAGGACAGCTTGTCCTGGACTGGCTTAGGTTAGCAAAAATGCCGCCCTCCCTGAGGCCCTGGCATAGTGCCGCCTGAAGCGCTCGCTTCAGGTCGCCTCATGGGAGGTGTGGCACTGCTCACAGGTAATGAATTACCTGCACTATGGGGACTGGCTT
The DNA here is from genome assembly GCF_031893055.1 of Leptodactylus fuscus. Taxonomy (NCBI): domain Eukaryota; kingdom Metazoa; phylum Chordata; class Amphibia; order Anura; family Leptodactylidae; genus Leptodactylus; species Leptodactylus fuscus. Next base: position 106,927,307 of record NC_134271.1, on the reverse strand, counting down.
TAAAATAGTCAGCCAGCCCTCATATCACAGGTCATTATTTACATGTGATATTGGGAAAGGAGGACGCATGGAGGGCAAGGCAAGGCACTGCTAACATTCATACGGCCCGGGGGTCGTGATGAGTCAGAGCATGGGGCATGTCAAAAGTTCGCCACGGGGCCCCGCCATTCCTAGTTATGCCACTGCTTCTGTGGTGAATATATTTGAAAACTTAAAGGGATATTCCTATCTCGAGGATCCTATCTAAACTACTAGTTTATGTAAATTCCAGAGTTTTCCTAAATATAATGACATAGTTACATTGTTAGTACAGTTGAAAAAAGAACATATGTCCATCAAGTTCTGCCAGGAGCTGGGAAACGTCATGACAGTCTCTACATTTCCATAAGCATCAATGCTATTTCCTCTAAAAAGGCATCTAATCCTTTTATGAAGCTATCATTTGTCACTGCTGTGACCAGCTCCTAGGGTTGGCTATTCTACACAGCCCTTACAGTGAAGTCTGCTCTTGAGATTAAACCAGGTGGATTGAGTGCCTTCTTGTCCTTTGAGGGGATTTTACATGGAACAGCTTTTCCCCATATTTCTTATATGGACTATTTATATATTTATACAGGTTTATCATATCTCCTCTTACACGTCTTTTCTCCAGACTGAACAAATTTAACTCCTTTAGTTTCTCCTCATAACTGAGGTCCTCCATGCCTCTTATCAGTTTTGTGGCCCTCCACTGAACCTTTTCCAACTCTAGAATATCCTTTCTATGAACTGAACTACCTAATCCAGATGGGGCCATAACAATGATTTATAGGCTAAGGCCCCACGTTGTGGAAAAGCAGCTTTTTCTTTGCAGATTTTGTTGCGGTTTTTTGAGCCAAAGCCAGGAGTGGATTGAGCAGAAGGGAGAAGTATAAGAACCTTCTATATATTTCCCATTCCTTTTGTAGCAATTGGATTTGGCTCAAAAAACCGCAACAAAACCTGCAACAAAAAAGCTGCGTTTCCACAACGTGGAGCCTTAGCCATAAAGTACCCCTTTTAATACAAGATAGTATTCTGCTGACTTTAGAAGCAGCTAATTGACATCACATGCTGTAATTTAATCTATAATCTACAAGTACACCTAGGTTCTTCTCCCCCTAAGACATATGTTGCATGTACATTATATTTGCCTAGATGTATAATTTTACATTTATCCACATTGAACCTCATTTGCTGTGCAGATGCCCAAACACCCAAGCCCAATGCCCAAGATGTCTGTTCAAATCTGATTGTAAACTATATCCTCTGTAGACTGTGCTGTACTACATAGCTTGGTGTCATCTACAAAAATAGAGGCAGCACTATATCATTAATAAATAAGTTAAATTACAGCTGACCCAGCACTGAACCCTGGGGTGCACCACTTATAGCAAAGGACCAGTCTGAGCTGCAGCCATTGACAATCACAACTCTCTAGATCAGACCTGGGCAAAGTCCGGCCCCCGGGCCGTATCCGGCCCTCTGACTGACTCAGTGCGGCCCGCACGGCTTGACTAGGGAGGCGTGTCTAGGGGGTCGTGTCTGGGGGGCGTGTCTTAGTGCCGGCAGGAATATGAAGACATGTGGAGAGTGTCATAAGGTACTGAGATGTAAGGTGAGATGCAGGGGGGAGAGAGAGTGTGTGTGTATATATATGTGTCTGTCTATATGTGTGTGTCTGTATGTGTGTGTGTCTATGTGTGTGTCTGTATGTGTGTCTGTGTGTGTCTATATGTGTCTGTATGTGTGTCTATATGTGTGTGTCTGTATGTGTGTGTGTCTATATGTGTGTGTCTGTGTGTGTGTCTATATGTGTGTGTCTGTCTATATGTGTATGTCTATGTGTCTGTCTGTGTGTGTGTCTCAGTAACCTAGGGGCAGAGATGGAAGGGGAATGTTATACTAGGGCAGAGATGGCAGATGGAGGGGGGACATGAAACTGGGGGAAAGATGGAGGGGGGACATGAAACTGGGGAGAGATGGAGGGGGGACATGAAACTGGGGGGACATGAAATGGGGCAAATAAAGGAGGATATGAAACTGAGGGAGAAATGGAGGGGGGACATGAAACTGGAGGTAGATGAAGAGGGCACTTAAACTGGGGGGACATTAAACCATGGAGGTAGGTGGAGGGGGACCTGTCTGCCTCTAGTTGCCCCCAGTTTAATGTCACCCTCCAGCTACCCCTACGGTTTAATGTCTGCTTCCAGCTTCCCGATTTTAATGTCCCCCTCTAGTTGCCCCCAGTTTCATGTCCCACTCTAGCTGTCAATTTATTGCCCCCCTCAAACTACCCCCACTGTTTAATGTCCCCCTCCAGCTGCTCCAGTTTTGTGTCCCCTCTAGTTTCCACCAGTTTATACTGAGGCACCAGGAGAGGGACCTAATACTGTGGGGCAGTTGGAAGGGAACATTATAGTGTGGGGGCATATAATGTACGGGTAACTATAGGAGGATAATACTTTGTAGGGGAACTTGGAAAGATGATTGGGAATGGGCGGAGTCAACGTAGAAGTGGGTGGGGCTAAATTTGCCGTGGCGCGGCCCTCTAGCATAGTTTCAATTTCTTATTCGGCCCGATGGGAGAATTAATTGCCCACCCCTGCTCTAGATACTATCCTTTAACCAGTCTTCAATACAATTAAAAGCTATATTTTCTAAGCCAATGGACCTGTTCTTACCCATTAAATGTCTATGAGGGACAGTGTCAAATGCCTTTACAAAGTCCAGGAACACTATACCCACAGCTTCCTCTCTGTGCACACTTCTACTCACCTCTTCATAAAAACAAATCGGGTTAGTCTGACATCTTCAGTCTTTAGAAAAACCATGCTGGCTGTCACATTGTTACATATAGTTAAGAGCCCCTCAGTTTCTCCACAATGGATGTTAACTCATATTAAAGTTGAAAAAAAAGGCTCACCACTCTGTAATTACCTAGGGTAGACCTAGAGCCCTTTTTGAAAACAGCCACCACATTAGCCTTGCACTAGTCCCTTTGCACTGTACCAGTCACTAGAGAATCCCCAAAAATTTTTAATGCTTTAGAAATGCTGCTTCGTTTGCCTGCTATGCCAGATTATTCCTTCCATTGCTTACACAATGTTGTCTAGGAAGCTGGTCTGTGTCTTTCCTTATCTAGCATTATAGGATGGCTGACATAACTCACTGCTCTCTGGAGGGGAGGGGTGCTGAGTTCTCTGGAATACACTTGCTCTCACAGCTGTTATCTTAGCAGTTTGCAGATAAAGGCTCAAACAATGCTAAGTTTATTGCAAGTCTGTTGTCAGTCCTGGCAGTGTGTAAGTTTTGTTTCCTCTCCAAACCTGTGTAATGTAATATGCACTTATTGTGCATATTACCTGATATGCATTATTTTAGATTTGCAGTAATTATAATAAATAATCCCTCATGGTAAAAGAAATGTCTGCATCTGTTGAGGTACTTCATAGTGTCCAGTCCATCAAAAAGGCACGCCCACAAGTCCACAAGCTTGTTGACATATACAGGAAGTAAGAAGAGACAGAAGGCAAACTTGTGAGAGGGATATGGGAAAACCTCTTTAACTTTGGATTTAATGCCCATAGAACTTTATTTCTAGAGACCATAAACTCACTTTAGTTCTCTTATCTTGTACTTATTCTGTTTTATATAGCATGTGCAATAGTCCAGAGTTGACTTCCCATCTGTGCAGGCTGCAGAGCTGAAATCTTCTAACATTCCTTAGGTGTCTTGTCCACACTGAACATCCTTTATTAATTTGAACTGAAAAACTGTCCATACACTTCAAGTACCTATTGACAGCCATTCCTCCTGACACCCCCATATACATACATGCTCAGAAGTATAAATTGATGCCCCAATCCTTAGTCTGTAATGAGGCTCCTAGATACCTTGTACCATTTAGAACAGAGGTATGTTTTATGAGGCAGAGAGACCTTTGGGGCCCCCTTAGGGTCTAGGGCCTGTAACAACTGCAACCATAGCACCCACTTACCCAGCATTCATATGACCAAGTTTAGAGCCATGAAGGTTGGTCCATATGTTGGCAAGATTTGACAACCTGAACAGGAACTCCTAGCAGTATAGTTATCTATACTCCCAGCGACAGACGGTCCATTAGTATAATCAACATGGGACAATTTGTTACTTGGAGGCAGAGACTCCTAGCAATATAGATAACTATTATTTTAGGGTTATTTCTCAAAGCCTACTGTAAATCCACAGGGACTGAGTTTCACAGGTGAATGTATGTCCCCTGTGCAGAACAAAAGTATTTGGGCATATTAGCATATTCTCCACCCATAACAGAACCCAACATTAGCTGTTGTGGAAGAGTAAGGAGGCCTCTAAATACATTAGATTGTTAAATTGTATATACACTAGTCATATGTCAATTGACATATGGATTTTTTCATACCTCCTTCATGTAAATATGACAATTGTAGAAATTGTTCAAATTAAATCTGTCGCTCATGAATATAGCAGGAAGTTCATCTGCGAGAAATGATAGAGCTAGCTATTTCTTATAGCATCCAGCAGAATTGTGATTACAGCTCTGGATTATAATGTAATTTGTAAATTAGGGACAGTAAAATCAGTGATTTAGTACACCCTAAAGTACACACTAAAGCTGTAACACTCTAGGGTGAAATCACTAAATAACATTACAACCTGTATTTTTATACGAACAGTACAATCTGTAACATAATGTAAGTATCTCAGTGTTTTCAGCGGCAGTTGTCAGCATCCTTGTGTGCTAAGAATATTCCATTATAGAAAATGAAATCAGAAAACTGTTCTACATTAGTGATCAGCTGTTATTGATAGATAAACCATGGGATAAATCACATATACTACTACACAGACATTAATACTGTTTAGAAGATGTATACCAGTGCTGAGGCCCGGTTCAAATCTGCATTTTAGCCATTCCGTTCCCCTTTCCGCATGAAATATGTGTAGAGAAAAGTCCTGCAAGCAGCACTTTTATATGTGTGGAAACCGAGCGGAAACCACTCGGACCCCATTATAGTCTATGGTGTTTGCCGGTTTCCTAAGATAACTGTTTTTTTTATGCAGATAGGATTCCATTTGGGGGGTCTCCAAGCGGATTCCTTGAACGGAATCCCGAACGCAGATGTGAACCGTGCCTCAGGTTTACATACATAGTCCAGAGCTGCATTCAGAATTTTGGTGACTTCAGAGCTGACATCTCCCAGCATTCATTGCTCTCTTGAGGTCTGCACAGTTTGCTTTGATTGTTGGCAATTTCTAGGCTTAAACAGGCATCATTTTCAGATGCAAAATGAGAAAGAGATTTTGCTTCCTTTTACCTATGCAAAGTGTTTTCTAATGCCATATGGTTGGCTTCACATAGAGTGGTTTTCTTATACAGTTTTTGAAGCAGGTTTTTGAGTCATAGTCAGAAGTTGATCCAATAAGAAGTAGAAGTTTAATTCCTTCCTTTATATTGCACATTCATTTTGAATCCACTTGTCACTTTGCTTAAAAACCTGCATGAAAAATTGCATCTAAACTACTATATGATTTTATGGAGAAATAAATAAATAATCAAAACACTATATATGAAACCAGCTTAATGGTCCTTTCACATTAACTACCTTTATGTCCATGTGATATCTGTGACAAAACCAGATAGCACACAGACCCATTATAGTGAATGGAGCTATTCACACATCCGTTGTTTACCACGGACCAAGAGACGCTAAGAAAAAAATTGTGGCATACAATATTTTTTTCTCTCCTTGTCATGGCCATTCAAGTCTATGGGTCCATGAAAAAGCAGACAGTGCACAGATGTCATTCATATACTGTCTGTTTTCCACAAATGCATTGCCAGGTAATGAAGAAAAGTAAATAAGACAGCATCAATTTTTTTGTGGATGCAAAAGAAACAGATGACACAGACAGATCATGTGAATACAACACAGAAATACATTAACATGTACAATGTCTGATTTTTTCAGTCCACAAAGGGTATAGTTAGTCTGAGGCCACTGGTTGTGAAAATGTAGCAGAAAAAAATTATTGCATTTTACAGTCCCAGCAAAGTGAATGAGATTTTATCTTAAATCCACAGTAAAGAAAAAAGGTATTTCCAATAGACTTTTATGAGGACAAGAAACTGCAAAACACAAAGGAAAAGCAGTGAAAAACACAAGTGTTTTTGGGATTGCATCTTCCGCTGCATTTTCACTGTGTTTTCCTAAGTGTGACCTTAGCCCAAGTCCTTTTATAGGAAGTGATAGCATACCTTATCATCAGTTCCTGACCTCAGAATATAACAGTTATACAGATTATATCTATAGGTGTATCATTGGCACACTTCTGTGGATGAGTATTATCTGTATAATATGTTCAGTCATAAGTGCAAGTCTTTAGGTGTCCATTCTCAGGCCCAGAAAAGTATAGAAATATTATGTTATATTTATTTATATTATGACACCTGCCTAAATGAATACAAATCAAGAATATGCGTATGTTGTATTCTGATATTATATGTGTGCAAAATGATTTACTATATGCTTGTTGTGGGTAAACTGTGCAATATAAGTATTTATGTTTGTTTGCATTAGGACATGGCCATTGTCAGCAGGGTGGCCGGAGAATATCAGGGTCTATAACATCTGTATTTATTGTGCAGATGAAATATTGTACACATAATGTTATCTTATTCAGACTGTGAATAATGGAAAATAACTGCTCTGGGATCTCTATGGTATTATTTTTGACAAAATATACATTTTTTTTTTGTTTGGCTAATAGCACTAAACTATTACATTTTCATTGCAGATAATAACAGGATTAACTTTGAAAATAATAATATATGTTTTATATACATAGATATTGTTATCATAGTATTTATGACACATTTACAATGATCCTGAATATTTATCTTGGTTGGCAGTGGTGTAAATTTACAGACTATAGGCAGAAGGCTATATAAATCCCCATGACATGGATATTTCGCACAGCATAGCCCCAATATATTGAAGGCTGATGGATACATATTAATGATCTGTATTTTTATTTGTATATATCTGTGTCCTGTGGTGCTAAGTATAGCCTAGACTGGGGTGTAATAGGAAGGATAGGCTGAATATTACACATGACCTGACCCAGCACCTTGTTAAGGGCACTGTCTTCAAAAATACCATTTTGTACATTTTACAAAAAAACTAAAGCTATGGCACTAAAGTGTTATGTCCTACTGTACATGACTAAACCCTCATATACAGGGACAGAGATGGCTCTGAAATTCTGGTACAGCAAATTCAGACAACCTGTGGTCATTGTATGGCATTGCAGCCTCATATAGTGCACCTCGATAACCCGACTGCTAGTGTCTCAGCTTCTGGACAGTCAAACTTATATCCATCCAAAAAAAGGGCATTAGACTCTTTCAAATTACTACCCTTATATTGAGCTTGGTATCTTGTACCTAACACTTATATTGTATAAATTAGTATTTAAGATTCATCCCCTGTATATAGTAAGCTTATGCCATGCTAATTACTTATGGACCTGCTTATATAATGAACTGGTAAACATACATAGTAACTAGAAAAAAAGATTCCAGTATGATATATATATATATATATATATATATATATATATATATATATATATATATATATATAGTATGGTGCCTGAAATCAATGTCACGATCATATTGTATAATAACATAAATAAATGTAGTTGCAAACAAAACCCGAAGCGATTTATTCCGACTTCTCTTGACCAGTAATAAGTAATAGAACTGCTGAGACTTGGGCAAGATTTGGGGAACAGAATAACAAAAAAAAAAATCTCATTTCATTCCTGCAGCCACAGTCTTATATCTCTTCGCCACCTCAGAAAATAAAGCGCTATTGTTATGTATTGGATGTGCAGATATGTGTTATATGTAATCAGGTCACTTCATTCCTTGGGGGTATATAACAAGTATACCAATATGGGCCTCCTCTTGTGTATGCCTTCTTTTTTACACATTTACAAAAACCGCAATGGCTACGTTCAAACCTGGCATTTGAGGCAAAACGGTAAAAGCTGATTTTTTTCTACCATTTGTGAATTGGGTTTAAATCTATAGATATCAGTTATTTGCGCATATTAGTAAAATCGTTACATCACTGAGCATGCGATTGTTATACTTAATACTGACAATTGTGTGTATTATATACAATATATGTGTAACAGGATCGGTGTATTATTTTATTCTCTATTTATTTATATATCTATATATAGTCCAATCAAATTAATGTCCCACCTCTACAAAAAAATAAAAGATATACACAGTACTAAAAATAGGCTTTTCATGCTGTAAATCCTGTCTGTTAAGGGGGAGATCCATGGCTTAATATTTGCTAATAAATCCGTCTTGGATCTTGTGGTTTTGCTGTCTGATTCGATGAAAATGAGCAGTATAGAAAGCTTTCCCATCCCGCTAGCTGCGAGCCTCCCATAAATGATGGAAATGGCTCGGAGGGTTTTTTTTCAAGTGAACTGCGTGGATCTGTGAAAATAATATCAGGGTTTTCCGTCAGAATGAGCTTAGCACTGTACTGAGGCGTATCCTAATCCGACCCGACACCTCCAACCATCTGCGGTATCTATCTGCCTTCTTATTTACCAAATCTTCACGAGCAAAAGACAAATTGTTCTTGATACTAAATAAAAGACGCTTGCATACCTCGCTGCTAATGCTGCCTCCATCCACACACAGGGAAGGAGAGGGGGTGGAAGGCTCCCTTCATATCTTCTGTATCAGCAGCAATTGTTCTAGCCTTAGAATAAAAAGCCCACATCTGGGAGGCAGAAGGAAGAATATTCCTGACATAATGCATTGGAAATAATCAGGATGCAAATAATAATAATAGTAATAGGCTCAGATCCCTCCCTTTCCTTTTGTAGGTCGTGAATGCGGCCATGGAGAGAGATGCTTCTAGATTTGTTCCAGCTCTTAACCATACACAAGACTTGTCTTGACATAATCTTAGCAATTGCATTGAGAAAGACAAGACACAGAGCTCTCTATGGGGACTAGACTATATAGAGCCCGAATATTCCTGTTCTTACTGTATGTGATGGCTTATTGTGGATGTCACATGACTGGATAATGCCTTTATTTACGCAGAAATGGTTAATATCCCTAACTCAATTATACAGCTTTGCTTTTAACTCTTGGATGCCAGTGATGCAGGCTGGGAAGGGTTAAAAGGTCTGCTGTGTGCTTGCTGCCTTGTCTGTATGGTGACCTACAAATGACTTCTCACCCTCTGGAGCTCTTCTCGGGTTTTCTGTGCACCAGGCACATTTATAACATAGGACTGCTAATATTTTACATGTCAATGTGACTCCAGATTAACCCCTCCAAGCCCAGTGACACAGGATCGGGACACAGGATGCTATATTGGGAGCTTCAGTGTTTGTTTCATGTCATTCCGGTCCATATAGCAGATTGCAGTGACAGCGCACAGCATCCTCTGTCTGGGTCCTACATGGGGATTTATTACAGGGGATTTTCATTGGTACAGTCACCTTTCTAATTGGATGCCAGTTGCTTCTCTCTGATGGGAATGCTCTAGGTGTTTTGTCTAATCTTATGTGTGTGGGTCACAGAGAGGATGCAGGCAGCATGGCTGTGATGTGCATTGCCTGTGCACTGGCGCTGTCGAGCCCTGGGAGGTGCTGAAACATCTCCCTCTCCCTCTCCTATGATTGGCAAAGGCTGACACTGATTGACAAGGAGCCATGGCAACCCAGCAGCCAATCTGCCAAGTCCAATAGAAAATCGTTTGTTGGCTCAGGGCAGCTTCTTCCCTTTAACAGCAGATCGGCTGTGATACCTTAGCTTGGCTCTTGGAGTTAGCAAGTGCATCCAAGAGATCATCGTCTCCAAGGAGGCTGCGCCTACCGCCTTGTCTTGTGTCCTCTTGTGTCTCTGTTGGATTCTGCGTCTAAGCATCTCGGTGTTTGCGACAAAAAAAAAGCAGCTGCAATGTTTCAGCTGCCTATTTTGAACTTCAGCCCCCAGCAGGTCGCTGGGGTGTGTGAGACCCTGGAAGAAAGCGGGGATATCGAGCGATTGGGTCGCTTTCTCTGGTCTTTGCCAGTCGCTCCTGCAGCTTGTGAAGCCCTTAATAAAAACGAGTCGGTGCTACGTGCCAGGGCCATCGTGGCTTTCCATACGGGCAACTTCAGAGAACTCTATCACATTTTGGAAAACCACAAATTCACCAAGGATTCCCACACCAAACTGCAGGCTCTGTGGTTGGAAGCCCATTACCAGGAAGCCGAGAAACTAAGGGGGAGACCCTTAGGGCCAGTAGACAAGTACAGAGTAAGGAAGAAGTTCCCTCTGCCCAGAACTATTTGGGATGGAGAGCAGAAGACACACTGCTTTAAAGAACGAACACGGCATTTGCTTAGGGAATGGTATCTACAAGACCCTTACCCAAACCCCAGCAAAAAGAGGGAACTGGCCCAGGCAACCGGACTTACCCCAACACAAGTAGGAAATTGGTTCAAAAACCGGAGGCAAAGAGACCGAGCAGCAGCAGCCAAGAACAGGTATGACCCTAAGTACAAGGTATTAGACTGCTGGAGATTGTTCACACCTTGTTTATTCATTTATATATTGCTGATACTTTCTCTAGTATGATAGTGAATCTATCTAGTTCATTAGTGTAAACATATTATAATTTACAGTATATCATTCCCAACATGCCTAGCCACTTCTTATATCTACATTAGATTTGGAAATATATTTCTTTTAGTATAGTGTGTTCTGTGCACATACTTGTCATGTAATTGGAGTAAAAAATATATTCAGCTCATATTTTATTAGACCAAATGGAACTGCAATATTATATCAATCAGTTTATTTTTTAACATTTGGTTTTAGAGGATGGTATGTGATTTGTATATATGTTGGATATATACATAGATAGATAGATAGATAGATAGATAGATAGATAGATAGATAGATTGATTTATAATATCGTAGACATATCGCATAACTTTTATAGTACTATATAAGAGCGTTTTTTAATTTTGTTTTTGTGCTTAATCTATATGCGAATAGCTACGAATATAGATACCTGTTAGATAGACCTATAGATAAATACTAGATAGATAGATAGATAGATAGATAGATAGATAGATAGATACTAGATAAATATTAGATGGATATCAGACAAAAGTTAGAAAGATAGATAAATAGATATTAGATTGATAAATTAGAGATAAGATAGACAAATAAATAGATATTAGATGGATAAATTATAGATAGAAGGATGGATAGATAGATAGATAGATAGATAGATAGATAGATAGATAGATAGATAGATAATAGATAAAAGGATAGATAGATAGATGGATAAATTATAGATAGATAGATAGATAGATAGATAGGATAGGAGATAGATGATAGATAGAAGGATAGATAGATAGATAGATAGATAGATAGATAGATAGATAGATAGATATTAGATGGATGTCAAACAAATGTTAGAAAGATAGATAAATAGATATTTGATTGATAAATTATAGATAGGATAGAAAGATAGATAGATAGATAGATAGATAGATAGATAGATAGATAGATAGATATTTGTGTATACAGTTTTACAGGAATCTAATCTTGTTAAATGTATGAAATGAATCCTTATAACACTTCTATATCCTGCTGTATAAGCCCTGGTAGGTATACATTTGTATATACATAGAAGCACACACATATATACATAAAGGTCACTCGTGACTACGTCAGCACTTGATGAATGCTCTGTATGCAGTGCTGGTCAATGATACATACTGCACTGGCTGCTGCGACCATTTCTCTGGAGGATTTTGCTCCACTTATGCTATATGCACAGTAACCTATATCTGCAGCAGCCTTATATCTGCCGAGTATAAACTACAAGAGCATCTCCTGCACACAGTGCGCTGTTCTGCGATCAGACTCTACCAGTATCATTCAGGACCCAGTATAGTGTGGTGGTCCTCAGATCACAATGCATTGATATAATGTATGCACAGATAAGAAGAGAATAGGACATGAGGTCATTGATCAGGTTCAGCAGACAAGTGATGCAGACTACAATGAGTGTGAATGTTCTCTGTGGCTTATGGTGACTGTCCCTTCCTGTTGTGTTTTGTCAGGCTGCAGCAGCAGGTCTTGTCCCAGGGATCTGGACGCTCATTGGGCCCAGACGAGAGAGGGGAACAGTTGGGCTCAGCATCAAGTCCTGCAGCTAGCCTGTCCAGCAAAGCGGCCACCTCTGCCATTTCCATCACATCCAGCGACAGTGAATGTGACATCTGACCTATGGGGCATACTTAACGCAGCAAAAACCAGGAGATCAAACTCAGAACAGTGCCTGACTAAGCAGAACCGCTGTGGCCACAGGGACAACACACAGCAGGGAGTGCTGATTCCTATGTCACACTCCTCCTTACGTTACTGATGATACGTCACTGTGTAGAAGAAGACTGTAAGGCTTTATCACCTTTCTTATGGGGACCTTGATGATGATGATGATGACGCCTCTAATGCCAAGTTGCCAAGTGTCTGAGCGCCTGCCCTATATACATCCTGTGGGTATTTCATGTTGGAAAAAAAGACGCTGTTATATTATTATTTTTTCTTTGTTTTTATATATTATATGATGATGATGACTTATTTAAAGGATTGCCAGTGTTAGACCTCCTTTGCTTGTCTGTATGTGCGCAGGTGACTTGTAGACGCATGTGCACCAAATCTATGGATCCAATGAAGAAGCTAAAATAAAATATGTGCTGAGAAGTCTTTCCTACTTTTAGACCATTATTTCTTCAAACCTAAAAATCCCTTTCTATGGGGTTGTTTCCCAATGTCTGCCAGGGACTGGTTCCTAAATCATTCTAAGCAGAATCTCTCCTGTATAAAGTTATTTTCTTACTATGACAACAGCAACAAATATCTAGAAACTATTTACTATATTTTCTAGTATTTTACCTTCCATATTTTTTTATTATATTAATAAAAATCATAGAAACTGCCCTAAAATAGAATACATCATGCCTTAAAGAAAATGTCACTTTACCTGAATTAAAATACACAAGTCCTAATTCTAGATACACTGTAATAATGTAGTAACAATAATCATAATTATAATAATCATACAAGTACATTTATACTTTCATTACACCTTGGTGTGGAGCGTGGATTTACCGCAGGATATAATAATAGTAGTAACAATAATAATGGTAGGTAATAATAATAATAATAATAATAATAATAGAAATAATAATAATGCATGCCTTCTGCACTCTTACATACAGTGTATGTAATAAACCTGATTTAGATGGTTATTATTATACTCTGTGGTGTAGGTTTGCTCTCCAATCTGGTATAAATCAAGCCTGTAATAATAATGTTACTATTATTATTATTATTATTATTATTATTTGAGAGATTTTCTAATGGTCTATCTATTATTAATCTGGCATGTTTTATTAATAAGATACATTTTTGCACACACAATTTATTTTATTCCATATCATGCTGTTTGCAGTTTGCTCAGATATATCTCTATCTATCTATCTATCTATCTATCTATCTATCTATCTATCTATCTACCTTTATTTTGGGATGGAAATCCCGCTAGCATTTATTTCTATATAAATCTACCCTACAACATATAGATATGAATCCTCACTGCTATAATATTGTGTTTCTTGTTGGTGAAGGTTAACACGCTGAGTGCCATGCTGTATCTATCCCTGGATGCAGGAATGCTTAGTCAGACGGAAAGACAAAGAGAATATACATGAGTGAGTGTGGGATTCCTGCTTTCTGCATGGCCACATTCCTACAACTGTTTACATGGCTGCATCCTATGGAAAACCAATGCAGAGAATAGTTTATACTCAGGGTCTCCATCTTTACAGACATTGTAGTAATAACATTAATAAAGGGTTGGAGGAATCTTCTAGTCAGCAGAAATCTGCAGAAGGTCTTATTGTCATTAACCCTCGGGGTGCTAATAATGCATATTTGCTGTAGAATGAACATATTTAGAAGGATCTAAAAAAAACTCATTTTGCGCAGGCGATAGCTAGTTTTCACATTACATTTCATGTATCTTTAGGAACATATCGACACTACACGTCATTGTTCTATTGTTGTAGATAAGCAGGAATATGGCTGTTGACAGTAAACAGTTCTGCAAATAGCCCAAAGGTACTCACAGTGCGCATTGTGCGCCCATTGTCAGTGTGTGTCTTTAAACAAAAAAAGAAAAAAATATTGTGTCAAAAGTAATGTGAACAAGAGTGAGGGGAGGGAGAGTTTTCCCCCTCTATTCAGCTTGTAACATGGTGGAATATTTCCGTTTCTTTTCAATGCTGGGGCAGATCTGGGCAGACATGAATGGGACGTCTTGTAAGCAGGTCTATGAGGCTGTCAAACTGCTCAGGGTAATAAGCGCTAATGATGGGGTTTGGAGTCCTCTTCTGGACAAAAGGGGGCTCAGAGTGTTTTGTGAGGCTGAATGGCTAATAAGTTTTCAGGGGAAAATGAGTTAGCTGTCAACAGATTGATTTAGCCAAAGCAAAAAAAAAAAAAAAAGAAAGAAAAGGCAGTCTTACAGGTTGAGACCAGCCTGGTCCTATGGCAGCTGGGGACAGCAGAGCCCTCTTCTCTTACACAAGTGTGAGGATAACATTGTAAAGTGCATTCAATGTGCAAGGCTGTAACAGTTGTTACTCCCTGTACACACTAAGGCTGAATAATGCACAGGAAAGAGATTACAGGTTTGTGTTCTCCTTTCTGCCCAACTCTTCAAGTGAGGACCTGGAAATGTAGGAAACTATAGGAGAGGGCTCGGGGAGGCAGGTAGTAGTCATCTAGTAAGATCACTAATAAAGGGACTCTATCAGGAGCCTTTATCTCCTAACATAAAATATTTTACTATATCTATCTACCTACAGAGCTTTCATTTATTACACACCAACACACACACCATATATATATGAAATAAACGAAAGCTCTGTAGGTAGATATAGTAAAATATTTTATGCTAGAAGATAAAGTTATATATATATATATATATATATATATATATATATATATATATATATATCTTCTATATACTTATCTATCTATCTATCTACCTACCTATCTATCTTTCTTTCATTTATCTCAGATATCTATATATGAATCTGTCTTCTATCTATCTATCTATCTATCTATCTATCTTTCATTTATCTCTAATATCTATCTATGAATCTCCTTTCTGTATCTATCTATCCACATATCTTTCATTTATCTCATATCTATGAATCTTTCTTTTAGCTACTGTACATATCTTTACCTGTTTGTTTATCTTTCAGTCTTCCTTTCTCTGACATCTATCTATCTATCTATCTATCTATCTATCTATCTATCTATCTATCTATCTATCTAGCCATATACCTATCTTATATTTATCTCATAACTATGAATCTTTCTTTTATCTACATCTATCTATCTATCTATCTATCTATCTATCTATCTATCTACCTTTCATTTATCTTTATTATCTATAAATCTCTTGTCTGTCTTTATATATCTATTTACCTATCTATCTAATCTACCCATCTATCTATCTTCATTTATCTCTGATATCTATGAAGCTCTCTTATCTATCTATCTATCTATCTATCTATCTATCTATCTATCTATCTATCTATCTATCTATCTGTCCCTTTATCTACCTTTCCTTTATCTCTAATATCTGTGAATCTCTTTTCTATCTATATATATCTATATATTTGCTATCTATCTATCTATTTATTTGCTATCTATCTATCTATCTATCTATCTATCTATCTATGTATCTGTGTATCTATTTATTTATATAGTTATTGTTACTGTGAAGGCTAAGGCTGAATAATGCACAGGGAAGCGATTAGAGGTTTGTGTTCCCCTTTCTGCCATCCACTTCAACTGAGGACATCACTAATTACCTGTAAATGTATGAGACTCTATAGGAGAGGGCTCGGGGAGGGAGGTTAATAGCTCATTTAGTAACATTCATAATAAAGTGCCTCTTTCAGGAATACTCACTGCTTTTTCTCCTAGATTAAAATATTTGGTGTTCCTTAATTTCCGCCAGTTGAATATTTGCATTGATAGAAAGAATATTTTTTGGAGAATTCTGTCAATCAGCTGGTCACTTTTAGAGACATCTGTTAAGCCTTTATAAATCTGCAGATGATTTGGATCTTAAAAAAAGGAGCTTTTAATTTTGGACCATTGAGGCATCCAATTAACTGCCTGGAAGGATCAGGCCTCTCCGTTAGCTTTTACCCAGTAGCCACTCACCATAAACACATTAGATACACTTTGTGGATTCTGCTGTGTTAATGGATTAGACATCACCTGTTTGTAATCTTTCAAAGAAATACAGTAAATGGGGGGAAATATATGCCCTGACCTGCTCTAATAAGGAGATAAACCTCCATTGTGCTTGCACTGCTCCAGTTCTAAATGATTAGTTTAGGTGGGATTTAAAGCACAAATTAAACACCTGATGGTTAAAACTGCACACAATGAAGCGGTACCTGATGCTGGGAAGAGAAATACACGGGGCTTACTGTATGCACCCTCCAGGACACACTCTATAATGGATTCTTGTGGCGGAACGTAGGGGCAAATGTCACTTCTGTCTAGATCTATCTACTATATTGGACATTCTCTATACAGGATAAACCTTCTAGAAGACCACCTTCACTGCAATTTATGAGAGGTTGGAGGGCAACTGTCTAATTTTCTATGCTATGCCTATTGCTGTCTGTCTATCTATCTATCTATCTATCTATCTATCTATCTATCTATCTATCTATCTATCTATCTATCTATCTACCTGTCTACCTGTCTGTCTATCTATCTACCTTCCTTTCATTTATCTCTCACATCTATGAATATCAGCAGTACACCAGGTAAAGTGAAAAAATAGGACTTTAGTAGCCCAACTGTAGAAGACTGTATATATATATATATATATATATATATATATATATATATATATATATTAGTTAGAAGATTATATATTCAGATTTTGTTTTTGTTTTTGCTTTTGAACCAGCACTCTTTGTGCTTTGCTCTCTTTCTTTTTTATCTATCTATCTATCTATCTATCTATCTATCTATCTATCTATCTATCTATCTGTCTGTCTGTCTGTCTGTCTGTCTGTCTGTCTGTCTGTCTGTCTGTCTGTCTGTCTATCTATCTATCTATCTATCTATCTATCTATCTATCTATCTATCTATCCATCTATTAATCTATTTCTATATCCATCTTTATTTCTTTGAAATCCTTTATATGGAGAGTATATCATGCTAGAAGGCATGATATACGTATCTAATAATCAATCACATATCTCCCTTTCCATCCGTCCATCCATCCATCTTAGATAGAAGACCATTTACACTATAATTTTGGGTGGTTGTTTAAGTATCAATCTCATGTTTGTTATATATCTGCAAATGTAAAAATTAAACAGCAAAACTTTATTTGCTCACCTAGGCTAATAAAGTCCACAAATTTTCCTTGAAATTGTGGAGTGCTACTTATTTTTTTATATTTCTATACGTACGATTTATTGGCTGAATCATGAGGCTTTGTCTATGTACAGTATCTATCTAGAAAAGAAAAAAAATGTTTTCTATCTATCTATTTATCATCTATCTATCTATCCATCCACCATCCCTCCCATATGTATCCACATATCGACACCATAGCTTTCCCCTTTATAATTATCATCAGACAACCCAACCTACAGAATCTTCCCTTCATTCTATTACTCAGCAGTCTAGATAACATGCTGTCAGTCATCCCTTATGCTTTATTGCAGCACCATATTAAAAGAATGGAGCTTTGAAATGAATATTTCACACACCAGTTTTCTGACAACCCAAACGACTTTCTGCCATTGTGTCCTGCAGTCTGTATTCTAAATCCTGACATATTGATCTATGCTTTATGCTTTTTAGGTTTTAACCTGTATTCACATTGAGCGCAGCCCTCACTAACATCCCTCTGTCTTTGGTTACATTTATATTGTTATTCTATAGGAACAGTAACATGAACCCTAACTAATCCTGTTACAGCGGTTTGTGCATCTGCATCTCGGTAATCTGAATCAATCTATTGTAAGAAAAAAAAAAAAGACATAATTCACCGTGTACTAGCATTGGATTTGATCGGCATTGTCTGTACATATTACCACTTTTCAGGCTAGGTAAACCCATATGCAAAGATCACTATAAGCTGCATATCAAGGTTACTCAATGGTATTACTGTATTATTTATACTGTGTCATATATATAATTCATATGTACACTGGATTGAAATGGGCATGCTGCTTTTAGTTATTTATTTAATCAAATCCCATATTTTATAAAGGTTGACTTCAGAAATGGAAGGATACACACTCGTATCTCTCTCTCTATATATATGTGATGAGTGTGTGTGTGTATATATATATATATATATATATATATATATATATATATGTATTGCACGTTTTGGTTATGATTTAGGGGATAGGGGACCACCACTGTAGATGTCCATTTCACTGCAATTTTAGGTAGAAACTTGAACATGCTTTCATTGTATTTCTCTCTCTCTCTCTCTCTCTCTCTCTCTCTCTCTCTCTCTCTCTCTCTCTCTCTCTCTCTCTCTCTCTCTCTCTCCCTCTCCCTCTCCCTCTCTCTCTCTCTCTCTCTCTCTCTCTCTCTCTCTCTCTCTCTCTCTCTATCCACGTTATATGTAATGGGCAGCAATAATGCAATTAACAAATAGTTCTACAGCATTTGTTATACAAACCACAGTATAGAGAAAGCTGCCTATAACAGAACAAGTCACAGGCACTAAGGTGTTAACAGTATGACATCTGCAAATTAGGAGTCATTTTTTACCAAATTTTATCAATTTACCAATTTAATAAAAATTTTACCAAATTTTATCAATTCTCCCAATTTTTTTTTTACATTTTTCTATACAATTCAATTATTAATTCCCATAAATTCAGCTACAAAATGAATTTCAAACATGAGAAATTAATTCTCCACTATATCCAATGATGAATCTGTAAAAATGAGTTTCCAATTTAATTGCACATTACCTTTTTTTTTCCTTAGAATAATTCTAATATATTCCTCTTATTGAATATTGTCATAGGATTAAACATGGGGACCCTGTGTGTAGTTATTTGTATGTGGTCATTTTATATCATATGATGACCAGGAGATCTATGTAGAATATACATCATGTATATGGTGGCTCATCTATGGGATGTAAATATTTACCTCAGCCTTCTTTAGCTGTAATGTCAGTATCTCTTTCCTTGTAGAAAAGCCCTGTGTGCCCTGACAACTAAGTTGATCTGGTCCCCAGCTGACAGCTCCTTTCTGCCTCATTTCATTTGCTCAGTCTGAATTTGGTGATCCAGTCAATCTATGTCAGAGCCTGTGTCACCTCCCCAACTATTATAACAACCTTTCCCCCCTCATAATAGCAAAAAACAATGACAGGTCTGCCTCATAGGCACAAAAGACCAGGGCCCCTCTTGAGTTAATGATAGAAACATTTTAACACAGGTGACAAAACATTTTCATGACTAAATAAAGGCTAATAGAGCTCATTTGGGTTTGCATTCTCTCCTATTCTGATCTAATTGGAGGATGTTTAGAGATTTTTTTGTTATCTGGCGGCTAATAAGACACGGTTTAGTGTTTTTAATGTTGTAGAAAATTTTAGTATTTATATTTCTAGCAGTATTTTCTACATAGTTTGAAAACAGAGAATTAAAAAAATAAAAATAAAATAAAGAACATAAACCAAGGACCATCATTTCATATTAATTTAAAGTCGTAATACATTTTATAATTTACGTAATAACACTGTATGTAATTAACTGGAAAAGTGGTAGAAAATAATAATAAATTAACAAGGGAAGGACAGGCTTTGTTGGTGCCCAAGTAATTACAGAACTCAACACACTTGGTCTCTGAAGGCCAGTATGATAGTTGTTGGCAAGGTCATCATTCATTCATTGCATCTGCCCCTCCTCTACGACCCTAGGAAACCACCTACTCCATATACCCCTATAACTGATACCTGAACTGGTCCTAGCATTGCCCTGCAGCTGGTTTTGATATCAGTTGTGACACCAGATATTTTCCTGCATGACACCAAAAAAAACCTCCAAAACACTGCAAGCTGTGGTTTTCCATCAGGCTATGCATGCTGGACCAGGACACAAAGTGCACAAAAATGCCATCAGTCATGTCCAGCTCAGGAATAAAACTGGCTGGACACAACCGATCGATGTTAATGAAGCCTAAACTAGTCATATTTGGCACAGCTCTGAAGACACCCCCACTTTTACCAACTCAATTGGTGGTGCATGGGCTTTACAAATATATGTCATGTAGATCAGATTTTTTTTTTTTCAATTTCATTTACACTGATGTGCAAAAGTTTTAGATATGTGTAAAAAAATGCTGCAAAGTAACAATGCTTTGGAAAATAAAAATAGTTTATTTTGGTAAATTCACAGAATTAAGTGAATAAACAAAAGAAAGAAATCTATCTTGGTGTGACCACCCTTTGGAGGAAGAGTCCTGGAAGTGATATTATAGCTTACACAGAGCCCTGATCTCAACATAATCAAGTCTGTCTGGGAATACATGAAGAATCAGAAGGATTGAGCAAACCTACATCTACAGAGGATCTGTGCTTAGTTCTCCAAGAGGGCGGGAACAACCTCCCTGATAAGTTCCTTCAAAAATAGTGCACAAGTGTACCAAAAAGAATTAATGCTGTTTTTTTTTTCTATCAGTATGTCTTTTGTAGAATGGGAGGAAATCCACACAAACATAGGGAGAACATACTAGCTCCTTGCAGATGTTGTTCCTGGCAGGAATCGAACCCTGGACTCCAGCGCTGCAAGGCTGTAGTGCGAACCACTGGACCACCATGTTGCCCTGAGAATTGATGGTGTTTTGAAGGCAAAGGATGGTCACCCTAGATATTGATGGGATTTAGATGTCTTGTTCATTAACGTTTCACTTTTTTTTCATTCACATTTTAATTGACAATAATAAACTAGTAAAACTTAAATAAATTAAAATAAATTATTAAAACTATTTTTGAAACCATTCTTAATATTCACCATTTTCCCACTCCTGCCAAAAACATTTTCACTGTACTGTATAATAACAATATTATAATAATTATATTTGTTTTACTTTTTTTTATTTTTATTAATGTATAATATAATAAAGAATATACATTTTTCAAAGCCCAGGAAGTGAAAGCTACACAGATCTGGTACATAGGATATGTTGAATTAAGAAGGTGTGACAAAGATAGGAAGATAAGAAAGAAAACAAGGGATCAGATGGTGGAATGCACAAGAGAGATATTTAGAAATTGTAATTCAGTTCAGTTCAGTAGTAAATTGATCATTTTCTAACACCAGGCAGGGTATCAGTTTGTAATAGTTAAACATTTCAAAACTATAATAGAAATTTGGTGCAACTCAGATGCCAATGTAGAGCGTATGTTATGTTGGGGGAGCAAGTTATAGGAATCATATTCATCTATTGCAATGTTCCATTCTACCCAGACTATAACAGGTTCCTACAGGCAGACACCTGCACTAGGATGATAGCAATATGACTATTCAACACGACTGTCCCTGCCCTCCCCACAGCCAACATGCCACTGTGTTCAACAGGGTTGACAAACAAAGTTAAGTAATAAAGTAACCATGCAGATCTCTAGGCCGCAGCAACTAACAGCACACTTCCGCTGTAGTGTGGGATATGCCACCAACCACTGTACAACCTATGTTTATGTTAGAGGTGGGATGATTCACTGACCACTTAATATGTTCCCTTCACAAACTGTCCTTCACCTACAAGATTTCGCCCTCTGAAGCATAGGAATGGGCCCTTAAAGGGAGTCTGTCACCAGGATTAATCATATGAAACCAACAGCACAGTTATATAGATTAGGTCACCTCAATTCAATGTCCTTTGGCCCTTACAAATCTGGGGCTCCATTGCTGAGATATGCTCAGAAATGTAAATAGAAAAATAAGCAGTCTGGAGCACCAAAGGTGTCTCCAGTGCTCCAGACTTCTATACCTCGCTGCACTGTAATTTGCCTCCTCCCCTCTCAACTGTTCAAGGTATGCAACTGCACCACCTTACAAGTACATTGACAACGGACAATGAGGCAGCATTCTCCACCTTATTGCTATAGTCTATTTGGTGGCAGACAAAATCTATGAGATCATTTTTTGGGTGGGGCTGGGTGGTGGAGTGGTCAGTATTTAATAGTGGTGACCATGAGGTCAAGTGGATATTAAAATTAATGGGGATGTGCAGCTTCCAAAAATTTTCTGCAAATACATCCACAGCACTGCTAAATACTCCCTGTTTCCTTTTGCACCCATTTCTTGGCATCCTTTTACTCGTGACTCCTTGGAACCCTGTTATTTACATGCAGTGAATCTGTGGACAAACTACATTTCCCATCCGTGATTCATCTGCCTGCTCGCACTCTCTGTGTACTCCTCCTTTCTCCACTTTCTCTTGCAATGAAATCACAGATAATAAATCCCTCCCACACCTGAGATCACATCATGCTGTGATGATTTCATTCAAGTTAACTCCCCAATCCCCACTGTGAGCAGCAGACACAGTGTGTGAGAGCAACCAGATAAATCTTTGTAAATGTAGCTTCACTGCCTGTAACAAACAGTGACACCAAGAGTCTCAATTACAATAAAGCCATGAAAAGGCTGCACAAGGAAACAGTGAGTAGTTAGCACTGCTGTGGATGTATTTGCAGATCTTTTTTGGAAGCTGGATACCTCTTTCAGGGTGCATTCACACTGAGTATACACTAAGCTCTTTCTGAACGTAAAACACGTTCAGAATGAGCGCGTACAAAGCAGATCCCATTCATTTCTATGGGAGTCGGCATACGTGCGCTCCCCATTGAAATGAATGGGCTGCTTCTCCCCCCCCCCCTATTCCTTTCAATGTGATACGCGCATATCACATTGAAAGGAATAGGGGAAAAAAGCAGCCCATTCATTTCAATGGGGAGCGCACGTATGCCGGCTCCCATAGAAATGAATGGGATCTGCTTTGTACGCGCTCATTCTGAACGTGTTTTACGTTCAGAAAGAGCTTAGCGTATACTCAGTGTGAATGCACCCTAAGCTTTGAATTTATCAGGTGCTCAACTCTTCTCCAGTAGGATTGGGCAATGAGATATAACCACCATATGAGTGCCATTATTCCAGTTTACATATATATTTTTTTTATGTAGATTATGAGCCTCATATAGGGATCACCATGTACATTTTTTTTCCTATCTGTATGTCTTTGTAGAATGGGAGAAAATCCACACAAACATGGGGAGAACATACAAACTCCTTGCAGATGTTGTTCCTGGTGGGATGCAAACCCAGGACTCCAGTACTGCAAGGCCACAGTGCTAACCACTGAGCCACTGTGTTGCCCCAAGTTTGTCCATAATTTCTAAAACAGGTGTTAGGGTATGTTGAGAAAAATTTAGATTCTAATGTCAGGACCACCTATAAGAACCTATAAGAGGAAGTTTCTGTAATATTGTTTGACAAAGAGACTCACCTAGTCTGTAAAATATATGTTGCCAAGTGATGGCTTAAAGGCTTTTCCCATGAACATAACCATATTTAGAGTATAAAAAACAAAAAAAACTTTGCAAGTCTTCAGTAGGTGATACCTTTTTTAATGGCTAACTCATAATGATGACAGAATATGACGTTTCGAAGCTTTCCTCTGAGCTTCTTCTTCAGATATAACTTTTAGTTATATATTTTAGTTATATCTGAAGAAGAAGCTCAGAGGAAAGCTTCGAAACGTCATATTCTGTCATCATTATGAGTTAGCCATTAAAAAAGGTATCACCTACTGAAGACTTGCAAAGTTTTTTTTGTTTTCTATATTTTATAACCACTGGCTAACACGGTACCAAAACAAACATTTTCCTTTTACCATATTTAGAGTCTAAGACAATTAAAAGGTAAATATTTTTACGAAAATAAATTTTGTTGCCTTTTTTTTTTTTGTAGCCAAAGCCAGGAGTGGATTGAGCAGAAAGTAAAAGTGCTTTCTATATTTATCCCATTCCTTTCGTAGTCATTCTTGGCTTTGGCTCAAAAAAAACAAAAAAAACAACAACATAATCTTCAACAAAAAAAAGCTGCGTCTCCACAACATGGGGCCTGAACTTTAAAGGCGTCCTCAAATATTTTTAAGGCTTTTAAGGCAGCATTTGCGGCTGCTGTGGAAACACAACAGAAAAAATGCAGTGTTTTACAGTACCAGCAGTACTTTAGTAGTTTTTTTTTATAGTAGTCTGATGATGTGTTTTCAAGTTAGGGGAATAATATTTTTTGTTTCATTTTTATATTGCCAACATACCATGCACTTTACATAATCATAGGGCATGTGGCCAGACAGAAATAGACACTTCAGAGTAATGCAAACAACAGAAGTAAGGGCCCTGCTCACAAGAGCTTACAGTCTATGAGGAAGAAGTGGGGACACAAGATAAAAGTGTTTGTACACTGCTCCAGCCATCTTTTATAACACTAAGTAAAATAAAATTGGTTGAGCAAGATGTCAGCCGGTACCTGTGTATGTTGATACAAAGTTACTTTTAGATGATGGCATCAGGTACGATAAATCAAAGCTTGCAGAGGTGACTATAATGGCTCAGCATAAACAGCAGTACTAAAAGTTTGCACTTACTGAATGAAACACATGGAATACATTGATATATCTGCCTATTATGTCTTTTCTTTTTTCCCCAGTTCTTTAAATGTAGTCACAAATGTAAACAATCTTGTCACTATCATTACAGTCGCCATAGCTACATCCTGGTATATTTGTATAATTGTGTATTTAAATATTATAAAGCTATTCACAAAAATGATAAACTGAGTAGAACAAAGGATTTTATAAACTGTTATTCACACTGGAATCATGAGTTCCATTCTTACAGCACCTGTGTTGGATGTGGCAGATCTCTGTTATCAGATTTCCTTGTATCTTCTCCTACTTGAAAAGGCTAAGACCCCATGTGACGAGCCGCAGAACCTGAGTGATGGAGAGCCTGTCCACTAAAACAGCAGCCACCTGCGGACACCCATGGACCCCATAGACTTTTTTTTCCCCCGAAATGGCAGAATCTGCGGCGGAGTCTCCTATGGGGAATCTGTCGAAGATGTGAACCTAGCCTGTCTCAGGCTTTTTTTTATGTGAATGCCTCCAAACATTTTTATATTTATACTCATTACTTGCAAAATGATGGTAACAAAAACTACACTGGGGACATTTATAAAAAAAAAAAAAAAAAAAAAGACATTTATTTTGGAATAGCAGAAAAGGACCGGATATGAATCCCCTTGAAGTTCCAATTCTTAGGAATTGTGCTTCCACCACAAAAGGATCTTAAATCGGCTTTATTAGGCAAAACACTACGCGTTTTTGGCTTATACCAGCTCTTATACCAGTGCACCTGGCACTGCTGTACAGCTACTTACACTTGAAAAAGGGCTGGTATAAGCCAGAAACGCATAGTGTTTTGCCTAATAAAGCCGATTTAAGATTCATTTGTGGTGGAAGGACAATTCTTAAGATTTGGAACTTCAAAGCAGTTCGTATCTGGTCCTTTTCTACTGGTCTTCTACACTCTAGGGGTGTCAGGAATTTTGCAGCTGAAGTTCATTCAGAGTGGAACCCTCTGGTAATTGGCTCCTGCACCTTCAAAAGAGTTGTTCTACTATCACAAATCAATCAGGTGAGAACCTGTCTACGAGGGAGTATTTTTTTTTTTTGTACAATATTCCTTCAATCTCCTTCAAAGTACTCTCCTTTAGCGGCAATACACTTGTCAAATCTCGTCTGCCATTGTTCGAAACATTTTTTAAACTCATCTACTTTGATCTGTGCAAGCGCCTCCGTCGTTCTCCTCTTCACCTCCTCCACGTCGGCGAAATGCTTCCCCTTGAGGTTCCTCTTCATTCGCGGGAAGAAAAAAAAGTCACTGGGAGCCATATCGGGTGAATAGGGTGGGTGGGGCAAGACAGCCATGCCGTTTCTTGCCATGAAAGTGGTCACCGAGATGGCGGTGTGGGCTGGGGCATTGTCGTGGTGGAAAAACCAATCACCAGACTGCCACATTTCGGGCCTTTTTTGCCGCACACTGTTACACAACCGCTTGAGAACCCCCAAGTAGAAAACCTGGTTGACGGTCTGACCTGTTGGAACGAATTCCAAGTGCACAATCCCTTTTGCATCGAAAAAACAAATGACCATTGTCTTCACATTGGACTTCACTTGACGATCGACGGCTGGACAAAACAGTTCTTGCAAGAAAATTCACTGCGGGTAGACGAAACCGTCTGCATCAATGCCGCTTCACACACACTGACTGAGAAGGCGTGGTTGAACAAATAATTAGCTGCAGAATTGCGTACTACGAAAACTGCGCGCGCAGCAGCCTCATTCTGGAAACAATTGGGTCCCCCCTCGTATTTCTATTTACCTGTTCATTCTAGAAATAATACTACACTATGGACCGCTCGGTGTTGTTCTATTTGCTCTCTTGAGGGATTTATTTTGAAATAGAACTGGAGTACAATATAACAGAAATGTGTCCTAAATTTTTATTGTACTTTTTTTGCAGCATGATTTTTGTAGACATCTTGGTACTTCTATGGGATTTTAGTTAAGCACCTGTCTTCAGCATCTCCATCTTGATCAGATTTCTATATTTATTCATTGACAAATGACAGACTGATGGACGGATTCACATTTTTATTTGTCCTTTTTTTTTAAAAATCTTAGCAAAAAAATACAATTAATAGCTGTTGAATAAAAATAAATTCTTGAAGTTGGTTCCTTATCTATGGGTTAAGACATATCTTCTGTGTAATGTTTTACAGGATATAATTAACATATGCTACAACTTTTGCAACATGGCACTTTTTTTTTTAAATAATTGTGTCCTAAATAATTAATTTATGCATAAACATTTTGCCTCCTTTCACATGGATATCATGGTTTAGTATTACTACATCAGTCTACCATAACTATTTGTACACAGAGATATTCTGCAATGATAAATGATTTATCTTATGTTAGATTCACACCTTCATATGGAAACCCTACTTGCTTAAAAAGAGGTTACCTGCAGAAACCTGCGGGCCCAATAGACTATAATGGGGTCCGTCCGGTTTGCGCCAGAAAACTCTGGAGAGAAAAGTCCTCCCGGCAGGACTTTTCTCTCAGCATTTTTCAAGGGGAATGGTGAATGGAATCCTCGAACATTCTCAGAACGCTGATGTGAACCCAGTCATAGTTGTAAAGCATGAATATATTCTGCAGCGCTTTACAGACATTGTTGGACTCTGTCCTATATAGGTCTTACAATCTAATTTCCCTTATCAGTATGGAAGGAAGCCAAAATACCTAAAGGAAACACACACAAACATAAGGAGAACATACAAACTCCTTTAAGATGTTGTCCTTGGTCATATTCGAACCTAGGGCTCTAACTCAGTAAGAAAAAATATTTATTCTAAGCTATTTCATGGACAAATGTTTATTTTTGCCTCGTCCAAATAGTATAGCTGCATCTAACACATCTGTTTTTCTATGAAGATGCAGCCCCATAAAGATATACTGTAATGTAACAGAAAAAAATATGTGAACTTATTGTCAGTGAATTTTCGTTGTTGGATGCCAAGGATACTATTGTAGTGTTCTTGGAATTTGACTTTCATCCAGTGACTTCATATTGACGAAGAATGATGATAAAGAATGTAACAGTCAGGGTCAGTAGTAGATAGCTTAGCTGACGCTGGGTTCACACCAGGGTTCGGCAGTCCGTTCCTAGGTTTCCGTCTTCTGCATGCACAAGACGGAAACCTGTCATGCCGAGTCCGGCCGTGAGCGCCGGTGAGCATTTTATGCTCTCCATGGTGAAACCGTTTTTTTAAAACCGGACACAGAGTACTGCATGTCCAACTCTGTGTCCGTTTAAAATAACGGTTTAGCTGTGGAGAGCATGAAATGCTCAACTGCGCACACGGCCGGACACCTTCCAAACCCATTCAAGTGAATGGGTTTGAAAGAGTCCTGCAGCTTTCCGTCTCCTGCCCAGTTTTGTGCAGGAAACGGAAACCTGCAGCACGGAGTCCCGGGCGCAGATGTGAACGAGCCCTTAGTGTGAGTGACATTAATGTGTCTATATCTAATTCTTGGTTCTTATTTTGGAAATGGCTCCTGTTCCTGTTCGTATTCTGTCAGTAGATGAAATGGTTGACATAGCGTGGGCAGTGGGAATTCCAATGTACAAGAAAAAACAATGAATACTTAGTGCTAGGGCTGAGGTACACTAGCTACGTATCTGTGAGGCAAAATGTGTGTGCATTTATGAATGACAATGTATCTATGTGTATACATTTTATTAATTTATACTACTAATACTTGTAAAGCCTGGTTCACATTTGCGTTCAGTATTCCGTTCGGGGAGTCCGCTTGGGGACCCCCCTCCTGCTATACCGAACGCATTGACAAGTGGTGAGCAATGAAAGCACACAGACCCCATAGACTATAATGGGGTCCATGTGTTTTTCGCGTGTCATGTGAGTCATGCAGAGAGGAAAGTAGTTCATGAAAATGTTGTGGAATTTCAGCCCTGAAAAAAAGCCTCCCATTGACTTCAATGGGTTCCTTTTTCTGCTAGCGGAATAAATAGCTAGCAGAACCAATGAAGTCAATGGGAGGCTTTTTTTTCAGCACTGAAATTCCACACCAAATTCCTCACCATTTTCCTCTGTGTGAATGGACCCTAATAGAGATGAGCGAACACTGTTCGGATCAGCCGATCTGAACAGCATGCTCCCATAGAGATGAATGGAAGCACCTGTGACGCCGGCCGCCGGCAAAGTCAGCGTCACAGGTGCTTCCATTCATTTCTATGGGAGCGTGCTGTTCGGATTGGCTGATCCGAACAGTGTTCGCTCATCTCTAGACCCTAATATTACTGACCTGTGAGTCATTGTTTCAAGCAACTAGGAATAGTGTATATAGTATAGTTCTAGGTATCAGACCCCCATGACGCAGATGTTGATGACTAGAGATGAGCGAACACTAAAATGTTCGAGGTTCGAAATTCGAATCGAACAGCCGCTCACTGTTTGTGTGTTCGAACGGGTTTCGAACCCCATTATAGTCTATGGGGAACAGATACTCGTTAAGGGGGAAACCCAAATCCGTGTCTGGAGGGTCACCAAGTCCACTATGACACCACAGGAAATGATGCCAACACCTCTGGAATGACACTGGGACAGCAGGGGAAGCATGTCTGGGGGCATCTAACACACCAAAGACCCTCTATTACCCCAACATCACAGCCTAACAACTACACACTTTACACACTCAATACCACCTCTCTGACAGTAGGAAAACACCTTGAAACATGTGTATTTGGCACTTGCAGTGAGGAGAGCTTGTCACCAGCAGTGAATTTGGCCCTTGTAGTAAGTTGAGGTTGGCACCAACATTTGTTTTGAAAATCAGGGTGGATTGAGCCTCTAACCAGCAGAGTTTGGGCAAATTCATGGTGGAGGGAGCCTCTAAAAACCCCAGTTTGGACCAATTCATGGTGGAGGGAGCCTCTAAAAACCCCAGTTTGGACCAATTCATGGTGGAGGGAGCCTCTAAAAAACCCAGTTTGGACCAATTCATGGTGGAGGGAGCCTCTAAACAGCCCAGTTTGGACCAATTCATGGTGGAGGGAGCCTCTAAAAACCCCAGTTTGGACCAATTCATGGTGGAGGGAGCCTCTAAAAAACCCAGTTTGGACCAATTCATGGTGGAGGGAGCCTCTAACCAGCCCAGTTTGGACCAATTCATGGTGGAGGGAGCCTCTAAAAACCCCAGTTTGGACCAATTCATGGTGGAGGGAGCCTCTAAAAACCCCAATTTGGACCAATTCATGGTGGAGGGAGCCTCTAAAAACCCCAGTTTGGACCAATTCATGGTGGAGGGAGCCTCTAACCAGCCCAGTTTGGGCAAATTCATGGTGGAGGGAGCCTCTAAAAACCCCAATTTGGACCAATTCATGGTGGAGGGAGCCTCTAAACAGCCCAGTTTGGGCAAATTCATGGTGGAGGGAGCCTCTAAAAACCCCAGTTTGGACCAATTCATGGTGGAGGGAGCCTCTAAAAACCCCAGTTTGGACCAATTCATGGTGGAGGGAGCCTCTAAAAAACCCAGTTTGGACCAATTCATGGTGGAGGGAGCCTCTAAACAGCCCAGTTTGGGCAAATTCATGGTGGAGGGAGCCTCTAACCAGCCCAGTTTGGGCAAATTCATGGTGGAGGGAGCCTCTAAAAACCCCAGTTTGGACCAATTCATGGTGGAGGGAGCCTCTAAAAACCCCAATTTAGACCAATTCATGGTGGAGGGAGCCTCTAAACAGCCCAGTTTGGGCAAATTCATGGTGGAGGGAGCCTCTAAAAACCCCAGTTTGGACCAATTCATGGTGGAGGGAGCCTCTAAAAACCCCAGTTTGGACCAATTCATGGTGGAGGGAGCCTCTAAAAAACCCAGTTTGGACCAATTCATGGTGGAGGGAGCCTCTAAACAGCCCAGTTTGGGCAAATTCATGGTGGAGGGAGCCTCTAAAAACCCCAGTTTGGACCAATTCATGGTGGAGGGAGCCTCTAAAAACCCCAGTTTGGACCAATTCATGGTGGAGGGAGCCTCTAAAAAACCCAGTTTGGACCAATTCATGGTGGAGGGAGCCTCTAACCAGCCCAGTTTGGACCAATTCATGGTGGAGGGAGCCTCTAAAAACCCCAGTTTGGACCAATTCATGGTGGAGGGAGCCTCTAAACAGCCCAGTTTGGACCAATTCATGGTGGAGGGAGCCTCTAAAAACCCCAATTTGGACCAATTCATGGTGGAGGGAGCCTCTAACCAGCCCAGTTTGGACCAATTCATGGTGGAGGGAGCCTCTAACCAGCCCAGTTTGGGCAAATTCATGGTGGAGGGAGCCTCTAAAAACCCCAATTTGGACCAATTCATGGTGGAGGGAGCCTCTAAACAGCCCAGTTTGGGCAAATTCATGGTGGAGGGAGCCTCTAAAAACCCCAGTTTGGACCAATTCATGGTGGAGGGAGCCTCTAAAAAACCCAGTTTGGACCAATTCATGGTGGAGGGAGCCTCTAACCAGCCCAGTTTGGACCAATTCATGGTGGAGGGAGCCTCTAAAAACCCCAGTTTGGACCAATTCATGGTGGAGGGAGCCTCTAAACAGCCCAGTTTGGACCAATTCATGGTGGAGGGAGCCTCTAAAAACCCCAATTTGGACCAATTCATGGTGGAGGGAGCCTCTAACCAGCCCAGTTTGGACCAATTCATGGTGGAGGGAGCCTCTAACCAGCCCAGTTTGGGCAAATTCATGGTGGAGGGAGCCTCTAAAAACCCCAATTTGGACCAATTCATGGTGGAGGGAGCCTCTAAACAGCCCAGTTTGGGCAAATTCATGGTGGAGGGAGCCTCTAAAAACCCCAGTTTGGACCAATTCATGGTGGAGGGAGCCTCTAAAAACCCCAGTTTGGACCAATTCATGGTGGAGGGAGCCTCTAAAAAACCCAGTTTGGACCAATTCATGGTGGAGGGAGCCTCTAAACAGCCCAGTTTGGGCAAATTCATGGTGGAGGGAGCCTCTAAAAACCCCAGTTTGGACCAATTCATGGTGGAGGGAGCCTCTAAAAACCCCAGTTTGGACCAATTCATGGTGGAGGGAGCCTCTAAAAACCCCAGTTTGGACCAATTCATGGTGGAGGGAGCCTCTAAAAAACCCAGTTTGGACCAATTCATGGTGGAGGGAGCCTCTAACCAGCCCAGTTTGGACCAATTCATGGTGGAGGGAGCCTCTAAACAGCCCAGTTTGGGCAAATTCATGGTGGAGGGAGCCTCTAACCAGCCCAGTTTGGACCAATTCATGGTGGAGGGAGCCTCTAAAAACCCCAGTTTGGACCAATTCATGGTGGAGGGAGCCTCTAAACACCCCAGTTTGGACCAATTCATGCTGGAGGGAGCCTCTAAAAACCCCAGTTTGGACCAATTCATGCTGGAGGGAGCCTCTAAACAGCCCAGTTTGGGCAAATTCATGGTGGAGGGAGCCTCTAAAAACCCCAGTTTGGACCAATTCATGGTGGAGGGAGCCTCTAAAAACCCCAATTTGGACCAATTCATGGTGGAGGGAGCCTCTAAACAGCCCAGTTTGGGCAAATTCATGGTGGAGGGAGCCTCTAAAAACCCCAGTTTGGACCAATTCATGGTGGAGGGAGCCTCTAAAAACCCCAGTTTGGACCAATTCATGGTGGAGGGAGCCTCTAAAAAACCCAGTTTGGACCAATTCATGGTGGAGGGAGCCTCTAAACAGCCCAGTTTGGGCAAATTCATGGTGGAGGGAGCCTCTAAAAACCCCAGTTTGGACCAATTCATGGTGGAGGGAGCCTCTAAAAACCCCAGTTTGGACCAATTCATGGTGGAGGGAGCCTCTAAAAACCCCAGTTTGGACCAATTCATGGTGGAGGGAGCCTCTAAAAAACCCAGTTTGGACCAATTCATGGTGGAGGGAGCCTCTAACCAGCCCAGTTTGGACCAATTCATGGTGGAGGGAGCCTCTAAAAACCCCAGTTTGGACCAATTCATGGTGGAGGGAGCCTCTAAACAGCCCAGTTTGGACCAATTCATGGTGGAGGGAGCCTCTAAAAACCCCAGTTTGGACCAATTCATGGTGGAGGGAGCCTCTAACCAGCCCAGTTTGGGCAAATTCATGGTGGAGGGAGCCTCTAACCAGCAGAGTTGGGGGAAATCATGTTGGAGGGAGCCTAGTATTAGCAGAATTGTGCAACGCTTATGGTGGATGAGTATGAGGATGCGGAGGAATTGGAGAGGTTGAGTACAGACATGGAGTTTCATGTTGGGGTGCTTTACACAGGTGGGCACAAAAATGAAGGCTCTATCCAGTGGTGGTTCATTTTTATCAAAGTGAGCCGGTCGGCACTCTCAGCTGACAGACGGGTGCGCTTGTCAGTGATGATGCCACCGGCTGCACTGAACACCCTCTCAGATAGGACGCTGGCGGCAGGACAGGACAGCACCTCCAAGGCATATAGGGCAAGTTCAAGCCACAGGTCCAACTTCGACACCCAATACGTGTAGGGCGCAGAGGGGTCGGAGAGGACAGGGCTGTGGTCGAAAAGGTATTCCCGCAACATGCGCCTATACTTCTCACGCCTGGTGACACTAGGACCCTCTGTGGCGGCACTTTGGCGAGGGGGTGCCATCAAGGTGTCCCAGACCTTAGACAGTGTGCCCCTCGTTTGTGTGGACCGGTGAGAACTTGGTCGCCTACTGGAGGAACTGTCCTCCCTGCCGCCAACGTCACATGCTGGAAACATCTCCATCATATTCTGCACCAATTGCCTGTGGCAAGCATTGATGCGATTGGCCCTCCCCTCTACCGGAATAAAAGACGAGATGTTGTTTTTATACCGGGGGTCAAGGATAGCAAAGATCCAGTACTGGTTGTCCTCCATGATTTTGACAATACGCTTGTCGGTTGTAAAGCACCCCAACATGAACTCAGCCATGTCTGCCACAGTGTTAGTTGGCATGACTCCTCTGGCCCCACCGGAAAGTTCAATCTCCATTTCCTCCTCATCCTCCATGTCTACCCATCCGCGCTGCAACAATGGGACGATTCGAAGTTGCCCGGAAGCCTCCTGTATCACCATCACATCATCGGACAACTCTTCTTCCTCCTCCTCCTCCTCCTCCTCCTCCTCCATTAAACGCGATGAAGCGGACAGATGTGTGGACCTACTCTCCAGCTGTGACGGATCGGATGCTATCCCTGACTCCTCTGTGTGATCTGAGTTATCCCTGATGTCAATCAGGGATTCTCTCAGAACACACAAGAGCGGGATTGTAAGGCTCACCATCGCATCCTCAGAGCTCACCCTCCTTGTGGACTCCTCAAAGACCCGTAGGATGTCACAAAGGTCTCTCATCCATGGCCACTCATGGATGAGAAACTGAGGCAGCTGACTTTGTGGCACCCTAGGGTTTTGTAGCTGGTATTCCATCAAAGGTCTCTGCTGCTCAACCACTCTATTCAACATCTGAAACGTTGAGTTCCAGCGTGTGGGGACGTCGCACAAAAGCCGGTGTTGTGGCACATGCAGGCGTTGCTGGAGAGATTTTAAGCTAGCAGCGGCTACTGTCGACTTGCGAAAGTGGGCGCACATGCGCCGCACTTTCACCAGTAGCTCTGGAACATTGGGGTAGCTCTTTAGGAAACGTTGCACCACTAGGTTGAAGACGTGGGCCAGGCATGGAACATGTTGGAGTCCGGCAAGCTCCAGAGCTGCTACCAGGTTCCGGCCGTTATCACAAACGACCATGCCTGGGCCCAGGTGCAGCGGCTCAAACCATATTGCCGTCTCATCGAGGAGGGCATCCCTCACCTCGGAGGCAGTGTGCTGTCTGTCCCCCAAGCTGATCAGCTTCAGCACAGCCTGCTGACGTCTACCAACGCCAGTGCTGCAACGTTTCCAACTCGTAGCTGGGGTCAATCTAACAGCGGAGGAGGAGGCGGTGGCGGAGGAGGAGGCGGTGGCGGAGGAGGAGGCGGTAGAGGAGGAGGAGGAGGGGGGTGTTCTTCTCGTGTCCCTGCCAGGAATGTTAGGCGGGGAGACGAGGTACACCGGGCCAGTTTGGGAAGCAGTCCCAGCCTCAACTACATTCACCCAGTGTGCCGTCAGTGAAATGTAGCGTCCCTGTCCGCATGCACTTGTCCACGCGTCGGCGGTCAAGTGGACCTTTGTGCAAAGCGCGGAACTAAGGGCCCGCCTGATGTTGAGTGACACGTGCTGGTGCAAGGCGGGGACGGCACACCGGGAGAAGTAGTGACGGCTAGGGACGGCATAGCGAGGTGCCGCAGTTGCCATCAGGTCCAGGAAGGCGGGAGTTTCAACAAGCCGGAACGCCAACATCTCCTGGGCCAGCAGTTTAGCGATGTTGGCGTTCAAGGCTTGCGCGTGTGGGTGGTTAGCAGTGTATTTCTGCCGCCGCTCCAATGTCTGAGAGATGGTGGGTTGTTGTAAAGAAGCGCCTGATGGTGCCTTTGATGGTGCAGGAGAAGGAGATAAGACAGGAACAGGGGAGGATGAGGGAGAAGTCAACAAAGTGGCGGAGGCAGATGAAGTGGTGTCCTGGCTCGTCCTCTGGAGTGCATCGCCAGCACAGTCAGCAGTGGCAGTGGCAGAGGCAGAGGCAGTGGCAGAGGCAGTGGCAGTGGCATGAACGGCAGGCGGCCTTTGTCCTGCCGTTGCTGCCTGCCACTGATTCCAGTGCTTGGATTCCAAATGACGGCGCATTGAAGTGGTGGACAGGTTGCTCTTCTCAGAGCCCCTAATCAATTTCGAGAGGCAAATTGTGCAGACAACACTATATCTGTCCTCGGCGCATTCCTTGAAAAAACTCCAGACCTTCGAGAAACGTGCCCTCGAGGTGGGAGTTTTTCGGGGCTGGGTACGAACTGGAACATCTTGGGAGATTCCGGGTGTGGCCTGGCTTCGCCTAAGCTGCTGACCTCTGCCTCTGCCTCTAGCTACCCTTTTTGGTGCTGCACTTGCCTCAACATCCACACTACTTTCCCCGCTTGACATCCCCCCTGTCCAGGTCGGGTCAGTGTCCTCATCATCCACCACTTCCTCTTCCAACTCCTGTCTCATCTCCTCCTCCCGCACAATGCGCCGGTCAACTGGATGCCCTGACGGCAACTGCGTCACATCATCGTCGATGAGGGTGGGTTGCTGGTCATCCACCACCAAATCGAACGGAGATGGAGGAGACTCTAGTGTTTGAGCATCTGGACACAGATGCTCCTCTGTTAGGTTCGTGGAATCGTGACGTGGAGAGGCAGGTTGAGGGACAATGAAAGGAGCGGAGAACAGCTCTGGGGAGCAGGGACAGTTGGGGTTATTGTTCTGTGAAGCTTGGGAATTTTGGGAGGAAGGAGGACAAGACTGTTGGGTAATAGGAGGAGAGGAGGCAGAGTCTGACTGGCTGCTGGACAATGTGCTGTAAGCGTTCTCTGACAGCCATTGCAAGACCTGTTCCTGGTTCTCGGGCCTACTAAGGTTTGTACCCTGCAGTTTAGTTAATGTGGCAAGCAACCCTGGCACTGTGGAGTGGCGCAATGCTTGCTGCCCCACAGGAGTAGGCACGGGACGCCCTGTGGCTTCACTGCTACCTTGCTCCCCAGAACCATTCCCCCGACCTCGCCCACGGCCTCGTCCACGTCCCTTTCCGGGAGCCTTGCGCATTTTGAATTCCCAGTTAGAAATTGGCACTATATACCAGTAGCAAAAATTGTGGGTGCACGTAACCCCAATATATTCTTTGAATTCCCAGTCAGACAATGGCACTATATACCAGTAGCAAGAAATGAGGGTATTTATAACCCCAATATATTCTTTGAATTCCCAGTCAGAAACTGGCACTATATGGCAGTAGCAAGAAATGAGGGTATTTATAACCCCAATATATTCTTTGAATTCCCAGTCAGACAATGGCACTGTATACCAGTAGTAAAAATTGTGGGTGCACGTAACCCCAATATATTCTTTGAATTACCAGTCAGAAACTGGCACTATATGGCAGTAGCAAGAAATGAGGGTATTTATAACCCCAATATATTCTTTGAATTCCCAGTCAGAAACTGGCACTGTATACCAGTAGTAAAAATTGTGGGTGCACGTAACCCCAATATATTCTTTGAATTCCCAGTCAGACAATGGCACTATATACCAGTAGCAAGAAATGAGGGTATTTATAACCCCAATATATTCTTTGAATTCCCAGTCAGACAATGGCACTGTATACCAGTAGTAAAAATTGTGGGTGCACGTAACCCCAATATATTCTTTGAATTCCCAGTCAGAAACTGGCACTATATGGCAGTAGCAAGAAATGAGGGTATTTGTAACCCCAATATATTCTTTGAATTCCCAGTCAGAAACTGGCACTGTATACCAGTAGTAAAAATTGTGGGTGCACGTAACCCCAATATATTCTTTGAATTACCAGTCAGAAACTGGCACTATATGGCAGTAGCAAGAAATGAGGGTATTTGTAACCCCAATATATTCTTTGAATTCCCAGTCAGAAACTGGCACTGTATACCAGTAGTAAAAATTGTGGGTGCACGTAACCCCAATATATTCTTTGAATTCCCAGTCAGACAATGGCACTATATACCAGTAGCAAGAAATGAGGGTATTTATAACCCCAATATATTCTTTGAATTCCCAGTCAGACAATGGCACTATATACCAGTAGCAAGAAATGAGGGTATTTATAACCCCAATATATTCTTTGAATTCCCAGTCAGACAATGGCACTGTATACCAGTAGTAAAAATTGTGGGTGCACGTAACCCCAATATATTCTTTGAATTACCAGTCAGAAACTGGCACTATATGGCAGTAGCAAGAAATGAGGGTATTTATAACCCCAATATATTCTTTGAATTCCCAGTCAGACAATGGCACTGTATACCAGTAGTAAAAATTGTGGGTGCACGTAACCCCAATATATTCTTTGAATTACCAGTCAGAAACTGGCACTATATGGCAGTAGCAAGAAATGAGGGTATTTGTAACCCCAATATATTCTTTGAATTCCCAGTCAGAAACTGGCACTGTATACCAGTAGTAAAAATTGTGGGTGCACGTAACCCCAATATATTCTTTGAATTCCCAGTCAGACAATGGCACTATATACCAGTAGCAAGAAATGAGGGTATTTATAACCCCAATATATTCTTTGAATTCCCAGTCAGACAATGGCACTGTATACCAGTAGTAAAAATTGTGGGTGCACGTAACCCCAATATATTCTTTGAATTACCAGTCAGAAACTGGCACTATATGGCAGTAGCAAGAAATGAGGGTATTTATAACCCCAATATATTCTTTGAATTCCCAGTCAGACAATGGCACTGTATACCAGTAGTAAAAATTGTGGGTGCACGTAACCCCAATATATTCTTTGAATTACCAGTCAGAAACTGGCACTATATGGCAGTAGCAAGAAATGAGGGTATTTGTAACCCCAATATATTCTTTGAATTCCCAGTCAGAAACTGGCACTGTATACCAGTAGTAAAAATTGTGGGTGCACGTAACCCCAATATATTCTTTGAATTCCCAGTCAGACAATGGCACTATATACCAGTAGCAAGAAATGAGGGTATTTATAACCCCAATATATTCTTTGAATTACCAGTCAGAAACTGGCACTATATGGCAGTAGCAAGAAATGAGGGTATTTATAACCCCAATATATTCTTTGAATTCCCAGTCAGAAACTGGCACTGTATACCAGTAGTAAAAATTGTGGGTGCACGTAACCCCAATATATTCTTTGAATTCCCAGTCAGACAATGGCACTATATACCAGTAGCAAGAAATGAGGGTATTTATAACCCCAATATATTCTTTGAATTACCAGTCAGAAACTGGCACTATATGGCAGTAGCAAGAAATGAGGGTATTTATAACCCCAATATATTCTTTGAATTCCCAGTCAGAAACTGGCACTGTATACCAGTAGTAAAAATTGTGGGTGCACGTAACCCCAATATATTCTTTGAATTCCCAGTCAGACAATGGCACTATATGGCAGTAGCAAAAATAGTGGGTGTATATAGCCCCAATTCTATTGCTAGGGGACTTGCAGGGTATTTCTGGGGTGAAGGTGGGGGGGCACACCGTTGGAACGGGTATCGGGGGTATATATCGGGTATACGGGAATACACTGACAGTGTATTCCATTCAGGATCCTGGGAAAGCTGGGTTGCGGCGATTGAGCCCGTCAGTGCCACGTTACACTGACAAGCTTCTCCCTGGAATTTAGCTCTTACAAGAGCTGTTGTGGTTGTCTTCTCCTTCCTATCCTAGCCTGTCCCTGCCTACCCAGAATCTAAGCCCTAGCTAGCTGGACGGAAACCTCCGTCCTCGGTGAATTGCAAGCTCAGAATGACGCGAACCTGGGCGGCGCTGTTCTTTTAAATTAGAGGTCACATGTTTTCAGCAGCCAATGGGTTTTGCCTACTTTTCTCAACGTCACCGGTGTCGTAGTTCCTGTCCCACCTACCCTGCGCTGTTATTGGAGCAAAAAAGGCGCCAGGGAAGGTGGGAGGGGAATCGAGTAATGGCGCACTTTACCACGCGGTGTTCGATTCGATTCGAACATGCCGAACAGCCTAATATCCGATCGAACATGAGTTCGATAGAACACTGTTCGCTCATCTCTATTGATGACCTATCAATATCAAAATTTAAATCTTGCAAAATCATTTTAAGAATTAGAACAAAAGGGCTTTTTGTAGATTTCCAGCACCATATCTTCTCTGATTTCCTTTACAAATTTATGGATTACACCGCATTTATTAAAATCCTGAAGCGAATGTATCAGCCCGAAAGATAAACATTTGACCTCACTTTTGCCTCCGTTTTATTAAATAATGATAGAGAGCAGGGCTGTCACCATGAACTCAGCTGCTGATCTGGTAAAGTGACAGGGTCTGTGAGGTCAAGGATTTTTAATGGCTCCATGTCTGCTTTCTTCTACTGATCTGCTGAACTTGCAGTTAGATCATGAAGAAAGAAAATGGTGAAACAGCAAGAATTCCCGTTACTATTCTATGCTCTTGATTCTCATTATTTCTTGTTAAGTAATTATTTTTGATACTCTTTGCATTGCTTTAAACTTAGGTGATATAAGGGTCTTAAATATCTATATTCGTACATTCAAAAGAAACCTGTCACACTGCAGAAATCCAATGCGCAGGCTGAATGTTATAGAGCAGGAGGAGCTGAGCAGATTGAAAGTAATTCTGTATGTTCTCCAGGATCTGTGTGAAAACTGTGTGAAAACTGTGTGAATTATTTCCTTTTGTATTGTGGCCTCCTTCCAATATACGTATCCAAAGATAAGTGAGTTTAGTAGTTTAGTAGCTGGTAGTCACTACTCAGAGTAGGTTCTTTCTGCGCCAGAGGAGTATTACTGTAGTAGTACTTAAGGAACTGTACATGAGAATGTATATGTGCATGTAACTTTGTTCATTTTGTGGTACTGATGTGGTGGTCAAATGATTATGAGGTTACCCTGCCATGTCATATTACATACATAGCGACATTTCCCCTCTTAGGGTCTGTTAACACGGCAACAGAGGGGGCGGAATATGGCGCGTAATCCACCTCATAATCCGCCCCCTAAAAATGGTGGTCTATGTAGACCGTCAGGTTACTTTTTTCCGTGAGCAGCATGGAAAAAAGAAGTGGGCTGCCCTTTCTTCAGGTGCATTCCACGGCTCATGGAGCCGCGGCATCTGCCTGACAGCAGCAACCTCCGGAGTCAGCCCATTTTTTTGAGCTGACTCCGGAGAGGGAAGCCGCGACTGTGACAGTCGTGGCAGGCAGGTTTTGACCCGAGAGTGACGCGGCTCCCCGCGTCACTCTCGGTGCCAAAATCCGCCCCACTGCCCCCCATGTGAACTTAGCCTTAGGCGGATTTGTGAGTAGTGTAACCTTTGTGATGAGTACTTGTGCACCACTCTGGCAGTCTGGGTTTGTCAGTGTTATGTCTGACAACTTTTGTGCTGTCTAAAGAGCAGGTGATGCCTAAGCAAGTAACTACCTCTCTGTATGCTGCTATGGTGCTCCATCTTGATCATTGCTGTTTACATACAGTCCTATGAAAAAGTTTGGGCACCCCTATTAATCTTAATCATTTTTTGTTCTAAATATTTTGGTGTTTGCAACAGCCATTTCAGTTTGATATATCTAATAACTGATGGACACAGTAATATTTCAGGATTGAAATGAGGTTTATTGTACTAACAGAAAATGTGCAATATGCATTAAACCAAAATTTGACCGGTGCAAAAGTATGGGCACCCTTATCATTTTATTGATTTGAATTCCCCTAACTACTTTTTACTGACTTACTGAAGCACAAAATTGGTTTTGTAACCTCAGTGAGCTTTGAACTTCATAGCCAGATGTATCCAATCATAAGAAAAGGTATTTAAGGTGGCCAATTGCAAGTTGATCTCCTATTTGAATCTCCTCTGAAGAGTGGCATCATGGGCTACTCAAAACAACTCTCAAATGATCTGAAAACAAAGATTGTTCAACATAGTTGTTCAGGGGAAG
The DNA here is from genome assembly GCF_031893055.1 of Leptodactylus fuscus. NCBI lineage: Eukaryota > Metazoa > Chordata > Amphibia > Anura > Leptodactylidae > Leptodactylus > Leptodactylus fuscus. The sequence goes on along the minus strand of NC_134271.1, from coordinate 106,885,844 downwards.
GATACAAAAAGTTGTCTCAGAGATTTAACCTGTCAGTTTCCACTGTGAGGAACATAGTAAGGAAATGGAAGACCACAGGGACAGTTCTTGTTAAGCCAAGAAGTGGCAGGCCAAGAAAAATATCAGAAAGGCAGAGAAGAAGAATGGTGAGAACAGTCAAGGACAATCCACAGACCACCTCCAAAGAGCTGCAGCATCATCTTGCTGCAGATGGTGTCACTGTGCATCGGTCAACTATACAGCGCACTTTGCACAAATAGAAGCTGTATGGGAGAGTGATGAGAAAGAAGCCGTTTCTGCACGTACGCCACAAATAGAGTTGCCTGAGGTATGAAAAAGCACATTTGGACAAGGCAGCTTCATTTTGGAAACAAAAATTGAGTTGTTTGGTTATAAAAAAAGGCGTTATGCATGGCGTCCAAAAAGAAACAGCATTCCAAGAAAAACACATGCTACCCACTGTAAAATTTGGTGGAGGTTCCATCATGCTTTGGGGCTGTGTGGCCAATGCCGGCATCAGGAATCTTGTTAAAGTTGAGGGTCGCATGGATTCCACTCAGTATCAGCAGATTCTTGAGAATAATGTTCAAGAATCAGTGACGAAGTTGAAGTTACGCCGGGGATGGATATTTCAGCAAGACAATGATCCAAAACACCGCTCCAAATCCTCAGGCATTCATGCAGAGGAACAATTACAATGTTCTGGAATGGCCATCCCAGTCCCCAGACCTGAATATCATTGAACATCTGTGGGATGATTTGAAGCGGGCTGTCCATGCTCGGCGACCATCTAACTTAACTGAACTTGAATTGTTTGTCCAAAATACCTTTATCCAGGATCCAGGAACTGATTAAAAGCTACAGGAGGCGACTAGAGGCTGTTATCTTTGCAAAAGGAGGATCTACTAAATATTAATGTCACTTTTCTGTTGAGGTGCCCATACTTTTGCACCGGTCAAATTTTGGTTTAATGCATATTGCACATTTTCTGTTAGTACAATAAACCTCATTTCAATCCTGAAATATTACTGTGTCCATCAGTTATTAGATATATCAAACTGAAATGGCTGTTATAAACACCAAAATATTTAGAACTAAAAATGATTAAGATTAATAGGGGTGCCCAAACTTTTTCATAGGACTGTATAAAGCCTGGTTCACATCTGCGTTGGTATTCCATCTGGGAGGAGTCCGCATGGAGACACCCCGAATGGAATACAAGCGCAATTGCATGCGCTGTGCTGTAAAAGCGCACAGACCCCATAGACTATAATGGGGTCCGTGTGCTTGCCGCACACTGCCCGCATGAATCAGGTCCGCAAGTGGACCCCCAAAGGGAATACCAAACGCATCGGCAAGCGGTGAGTAGTGAAAGCACACAGACCCCACAGACTATAATGGGGACAGTGTGCTCTCCGCAGTGTCTGCATGGAACATGTGGACAGAAAAGTACGTGATTTACTTTCATCTCCACATGATTCGTGCGGGCAGCGCACGGAGAGCACACAGACCCCATTATAGTCTATGGGGTCCATGTGCTTTCACTGCTCATCGCTTGCCAATGCGTTTGGTATTCCGTTCGGGGGGTCCCCATGTGGACTTCCCGAACGAATTACCAAATGCAGTTGTGAACGAAGGGTGACTCTGTCATGACTGATACAACCGTTTCAATGTATTCATACATTTCCAGGAGGAATAGCATGAAGCTAAAAAATTGTAGCTTGCTCCAACAGATGTTGTATATATGACAGTATACTGTATACTACCCTAGGTCCATTGTATCAGTGCTAATAAATAGTAAAAATGTGAAATATAATAAAAAGCATGAACTCCAATACAGTGTTCAAGAGGTCCAAACCATTCTGTAGCAATACAATAAATATGACAAATTGAGAATCCTAAAGCTAAGGCCTATTCAAGGCTTTGTGCATCAATCCTATTGTGGACAATCTGTATGTGTGTATTCCTTATGTTAAGTTGTCTTGGGTAATCATGTGACTTGTGAATGCTGCCATTCTAGATGTTAAAATTTGAAGCCTGAAATAGACAGCCCTATTCTGTGTTAAGCCATTCAAGGTTTGTGTAGTGGAAGAGTTTTGGGTGTATGACAGAACATATTGCACAGCTGATGTCTCTGTGTCACCGTCAGTGCCTTTATTGTTAAGATCATCCTTTGTGTAGTAGACCCTTAAAATCAAGGTTACTTTTAAAACCAATGTACTTTATATCTAAAGGAGTTTTCCAGATTCCCAAATGTGGAGAAGTGAAATGCTTATATATGTTGGAGGAGGAATAGAAAAAAATATAATACACGTCAGTGCTAAAGATACTGGGTGAGACTTATCAATACCTGTGCACAGTACAAGTGCTATGCAGTCTCTTCTGTGAGGTGATAGTCACATTCATCTCATACACAAGTCACACCATACAGACAATCCACAGATTTACTATGCCTTGTACCCCAATTTTCCACTTTTTAAAGTCTATGCTGCTTTTGCCACCTTCCCAAAAAGGGGATTTGGTGAAGGCAAGAAGGAACGGGGAGCTCTGAAATCTGGTGTAAGAAATCTGGTGTAAATGACAGGGGAAAGATACAGACAAACTCGCAAAAGCAAAAAAGAATAAAAATAAACTCAATAATGAATTCTTGAAAATAACTAAAATGACAACATCTATAAAATATCAATAAGAAGATCTGTAAGAATAAGTAGAATGTTTATCTTACATATAGATAATGGAAAGTCCAATCCAAAAAGAATCAAGGAAGTATATGATGGTTTACTAGAACAGGGTTTAGTAGTGTTGCAGCGGTGATACAGAGATAGAAGTTGGACTCTTCACATCGTAATGGGCTTTATATGATACAGATTCATTACAAATGATGTGGTTGGACTTTAACTTTCCACTCAGGGGCAACATGATGGCTCAGTGGTTAGCACTGCTGCCTTGTAGCGCTGGATTCCTGGGTTTATATCCCGCAAGGAACAACATCTGCAAGGAGTTTGTATGTTCTCCCCATGTTTGCGTGGATTTCCTCCCATTCCATAAAGACATACTGATAGGGGAAAAAAATCCCTATATGGGGCTCACAATCTACATTAAAAAAACAAAACAAATAAAAACCTTCCACTCATTGTCCATGAACTGAAGAAGCTTTAGATCGTTGCTGAAATGAAAGGCCCTGTAAACAAACAGTAACAGAAACAAAGTCCAGAACTGTCTAGACTAAGCCTGGCCATACAGATGGCTGAGAGATTTCTGTCTCGACTCCCCTATACCAATATATCCTCTAACCACCATTTGCTCATGTACAATAGATACAGAATTGGATTCTATTGGCAGTGAAAGTACAGGTCATGTCTTCCTTTTGTCCATTTTCATGGACCTCTTCATACACTCAAATGTAGGTGTCATCTGTGAAAATGGCTGCTCTTCGATGACAAGAGTCCTGTAGACATCAGCAGAATCTAACTGAATAGAGTTGGCATATACTTCAGTCTTCAGCACCTCCAAACTAACTTCCTTTTTTTAATCAGGGGTCCAAAGAGTAGCCACGGGGACCTGAAGCTATAGGAGTCTGTATTATTTCAGGTTATTACCACCACTATCACAGCCCAGTATGGTGATAGGACAATATCTTTATGTCTCAACTACTGAGATCCATTTGCTCTTGGCAGATGCTGTTTGAGGGGTTAATTTCTTGCTAAGTATGTGGTAAAGCCTTACAGTCATTTATGGATCATATTCTTCTGCCTATGATTTCAGTATATCAGATTAACACAAAGACAATATGCTAAAAGAGCAAAACTGATTGCGCATGTACAGCTTGTAAAGCCGAGACCCCGGTCAGATTATCTTCCGCAGGACATGGTTGTGGCTCAGTGGAAAGCTTTGGCTTGAGGGATGTCTGAGTCCTTGGTGTGAACTGACGAGCAAAGCAATCATTGGAGTGAATGACAGAAGTTTTAGGGAACATAAATTCATTTTAGGTGGCTCTCATTTCTAGTCTTTAGGGAATGGATGGATGGTTATGACATGAGCCACATGGCAGAATGAAATACATATTTTTCACTATTATTGCTAATAATTTATTCTGGTATGTGTGATCTTTCCAAGTATGAACAGTAATGAAAATATATAAATTGTAGGGTAAATTTCACACCAATATGTCCTTAAAATCAATGCTGTGTGGACAGAGCCTGTGTAGCATAGCTGAAAGTCCTTTGGGCCTGTATTATAGACCCAAAGACATTCACTTTGCCAAAGCATGGGGGATAATCCCACCATAACACAGCACGTGATGAAAAATGGCAACATTTCCTTGAGATACCTGAATTTCTCTGTATACAATGCAAGACACACAAAAGAACAGTATGGGCCCTTAAAATTCTATAGCGTTATATTATAGATCTGCAGAACAAAGTCATGCATATGAAGTTTGAAACTTTTTTTGCAAAAACTTGGAGCAAAATTGATTCCTAGATGAGGCTATTGTTTTTTATGGGAGAAATTTTAAAACAAAAGGAAGCAAAAGAGTCTATTATATGGTGGACACTGGAGCATGGCAAGTAACTATGGGGCCCTATAGCAAAACTTGCAATAAGGTCCTAATCTACAATGACTTATTTTAACAAGTCAGAAAATACAAAAATCTTATGATTATTTACTTTGGTCTCCGTACTGTAGAGAGAGAATACAGAATACAGTAATATGAAAAAATAGATAATAAAGACAGTAAAGTAATAATGTACACAGTACTGCCATAGTTCATGGACAATGCCTACAATGATGTTGCAGACAGAGATAATACTCACATTGGTGTCACAGTACCAAGATAATGTGCAGAGGGATGTCAGAGTACAGGAATAATCCACACAATGATGTCACAGTACAGCGATAATGCAAACAGTGATGTCACAGTCCTGAGATAGTGTACAGAGGGATGTCACAGTACTAGAATAATGCATACAGTGGTGTAATAATACAGATATAATGCACAGTGACATCACTGTATGCATTGTCCATAGTACATGAACAATGCACACAGTGATGTCACAGTACAGGAATAATTCACAGAGTGATGTCACAGTACAGGAATAATTCACAGAGTGATGTCACAGTACAGGAATAATGCACACAGTGATGTCACAGTACAGGAATAATGCACACAGTGATGTCACAGTACAGGAATAATTCGCAGAGGGATGTCACAGTACAGCAATAATTCACAGAGTGATGTCACAGTACAGCAATAATTCACAGAGTGATGTCACAGTACAGGAATAATGCACACAGTGATGTCACAGTACTGTGATAACACACACAGGGATGTCCCAGTACAAGTATAATACGTACAGTAATGTCACAGTACTTGGATAATGTACACAGTGAATAGAAGAAGAATAATGCATAGGAAGACGGAATGGGGCTACTCTCAATTCTTCACACCTGCACCTCACTACTCGGACTTACCTCTGCTTACCCCACCCAAAGAGCCTTCAGCTTCAGTCTGTGTGGAGGGGTAAGCAGGACTCTCACTGTCTCTCCTAGGAGTCCTATCAGCATTTCCTTTCCTTTTTATGTAGAAATGCAGATCCAAAGCCTATAATCTATATATGACATTGCTCAGCTTCTCCTCCTATATCCTGCTCTCAGATACAGCAGCAGAAATCTCCTGAAGGCTTCACTTTAAACTTTTTAGATTGTGCATTTATGAGTCAAATACTCCCTCTTGTGGATTTATCTTTGATGTGAAGTATTGACTGTAGTAAATCCACGAGGAGCCTAGCATAAAAACTAAAGAACAAGAGCCCTTTAGAAACCAGTTACAACCTCAGCAACCAACCAATTTTTAACCATTTCCAAAACTACACCTACAATCGCAGCAATTTTTTTAGTTGCAGTTTTATAGTACACTGATTGAATGAATCTTGTGAATACCGCTTTACTCGACTAATACAATCATTTTGATTTCTTTTATGAGAAAAGGCTGAGAATTTGATAGAGAATTATATAAACTGGACCCATCTGAAACAGTATTTTTTTTTTGAATTGCTAACTTTTTTTGTCAGAATCTAGGAGCTACTGCTTATAACAAAACCTCTATTTGGGACATTTTTTCTAAAATAATGGGAGCTATGACCAACAGTTATTGGCAAGCCTTGATGTAAGCATGCAGGCCATGTAGGACCCCATATTTGATGGTGAGTGTGAATCACTGGGGCTTGATCTATACTCTATGGACTGGAAAATATGATTTTCAGTGCAACACTGCCCTCTGGTGCTAGGAATAAAACATGCCATCAATTATACTCAATGATATGGAAAGCTTTAACTTTTTGTGATTACATCTCCTTAATAAAATATTAATAACTAAGGGATGTTGGTTTCTGGAATCCTTTGGGTTAATGTAGATGTTATACTTTTGCCTGTGTTATTAAAGGATATCATCTTTTTTACTTCACTATTTTCCAAGCTTTTTTAGAAATTCGCCTCGCAATTCGGCCAGAAGACACTCCCTCCTCCCAACTATGCCCATTCATTGGGCCTAATCCAGAGTGGAGTGCGCGACTGGATGCTGATGCAGTCTCTGCCTCATGTTCCGGACCAAAAAGCCCCGTGTGAACCCGGCCTTAAAGTCCCAAAAACTGATTACAATGGCCACAGCATGAAATTTGTTCATTCAGCTGACACTAGGTTCACACTAGAATTTGAGTCAGGGCGAGTTCATACGGAGTTTACGGGCACGCATTCTGGCACGTATACACGTGTCAGAATGTGAGCGGTCAAAACAGATCCCATTCATTTCAATGTATCGTAACAGGCGTATAACACGTAACCCGTAATGATACATTGAAATGAATGGGATCTGTTTTGACCGCTCACATTCTGACACGTGTATACGTGCCAGAATGCGCACCCGTAAACTCCGTGTGAACTCGCCCCCCTCCATCCTACATTCCGCTTAAAATCGGTGAAGAGAAGTTCTGCAAGGAGGACTTTTCTCTCTGCCGTTTTCGGAGGAATTTGGGCGGAAACCCAGCAAACCCCATCATAGTCTATGGGGTCCACTGGTTTCCGAGAGTAACTGCTTTTTATAGACCCGAAAGACAGAAGCCCGAACTCTAGTGTGATGAGATGGGGTGCCATAATTAAAATTAAGGCCCCATTTAGCAAAACAAAGCAGAAAAAAAGCAGTGAAAATGTAGTGTTTTTTTTCATTGAGTTTTTGCAGAATTTTTCTCTACTATCGTCTTACCCCTATTAAATATATAGGGAAAATGCTTATGACTCCACAGCTAAAATTTATATGCTGTGTTTTTCCAAAAGCAGCGTTTCTGCAACACTTTTTTCCCGCACAATGTGTGGATAAAATTAACCAAAATCTCATCCACTTTGCTGGTAATGTAAAACGCAGCTTCCTATTCCGCTGTATTTCCACAGCAGCCAAAGATACGGTATTTCTGCAACATAGGGTCTTAGCCTACAACACGTTTGTGATATTACAGCAGGCTGTCTGACCAAAACACTCTTATCATGCACTAGAAGTTTACCTATGGGACCTACAAAAGATTTCACAGCAGCTTTGAGAGTTGTGATGTCACAGCTAGTTATCTGCCTGACACCTTAGCTGCTTAAAGAAGTTATCTGCTATCTAATATTAATGGCCTATCCTCATATCTGTGGTGGTCCTTCATCCTGGACCCCACAGATCACCAATACTGAGGCAGTGCAGTTTGCGGTATTGTTTACATATCACAAGCCACGCTGCTAAGAACAGACCATCAATGTTAGAAATTGTTACTTGACTGAAACCCACTTATGATGTCATAACAGTCTACCTCATAAGAACACTATTGTGATATCACAGCAGTTTACCTGAATTAAATCCAGGTGTGGCATGTAGCTTAAAGTGCCATATTGTAGCAGTTGTGACAGAGCCCTGCTTGTGACTCCACTTGTGAGGACATGACAGTATACCTGACTAAATTCTACTTGTCACATCACAGGAGCTTTCCTGAAACAAAGAAATAGATGGATTAGAAAATAACATATTTCAGTACTAGCCTCTGCCCGCGACTTTGTCAGCATGTTGTTGGCATCGATGATCCGCCTGCTCAGGCATTTCGGTAGCTCTCAAGCTGTCCTGCTGCTGAACTCATTCCTTGCGCTGTGCCTGTGATTGTTCCAGCATCTCAGCAGCTCGTTGGGATGCCATATAATGAGCGTGTTGTTGGCATTGATGATTCCCCTGAGCTCCACTTGAGGAGAAGTCTGTTGACTTCTGGCTCCTTCATAGCTCTCGTTGTTGTAGAATTTTGCGACAAATTAGATTTTCTTTTTCCTGACATGTTTAAAATTGGGAAACTGCCAATTTGGATTAAAGGAGTTTTCCCCCAGTGTGTTAGCATGCTGCCTGGAGCAGATCAGATAATATGCAGATGCTTATACATAATGGACTCAGTGTTATCTATTTGTTTACATAGAGAGATAACAGATCAGGCTTTAACAGTAAAAATCAAATTGGCTGATAGTTCTGCTGGCAAGAGCAGTTTAATATAGTAAATGAACATAAATTCATAACAGTCATGAAACCACATCATTTACCGGGATAAAAAGTAGCCTATGTGTTAATCGAGGTTACGATTTATCTATGTGCCAAATTTCATCAAAATCCGTTCAGCTGTTTTTGCTTGATCGAGTAACAAACACACAAACACACAAACTTTCATATTTAATATTATTAGGATGTCTGTTTATTTAGCAAAAAATGTGATCCATTCCATTTGTCCACTAGTACTAGATGTGCTTTAATCTTTAATGTAATATGCTGTCATTTTATATGTGTACATTTAAAAAAATAATATATATATATATATATATATATATATATATACAGTATATATATATATATATATATATTTATTTTGTAAGCTGATGGCTGGTCAGGTAATGGAGGGGGTGTACATCTCGCCCAGACTACTATGGTGGGTGAGATGAGAAAACTCCAGAAGGAATGTTTGTTCTCAGCAAACAACTTTTGTCTGCTGAGCATTTTGGTAAATGCTCAGTATTGGGCTGGATTTTTAGGAATGGCAGGTAGGTTGGTAGTGGGACCTGTCATTCCACCCCCCTCCAGTCCACACTTTGGGGATGTTCCATCAGCGACTCAGCTGCAGAGAGTCTGCTCATAAAGGGAGCTTAAGAAACCAGCTCCAGCAGCAGACTGTGGGCAGAGCCAATGGAGGGCCAAAGAAAGAGGTAATATTTTTGGAGCTGTGTCCTGAGTGATTCAACTGGCTTTTGGATTTCTGTTATTCTAGGTGAGGTAACCTATTCTATGTTTAGTTAGAGCCTAGCCAGGCAGGTATTTATTTTTGTATTGTTTTCTTTTGTTGCTGCACTACCATTTTTGAGTGAAAATAAAACTCTACTTTTGTTTTGGACTAAAGAAACTGGGCTTGTGTGTCTATGCCACCCCACCTAGCAACCCCAGACCCTGACAATATATATATATATATATATATATATATATATATATATATATATATATATACAGTATATATAGTGCACTGATCTTATTCTGATATCATATTAACATTTTAGTTTTCTACTTTTAGTAATTTTCTCCATGTGACTTAATGTTTTTCCAGTTCTGGAAAATGTGGTACTTGGCACATTTCTAGGTTTCACAATTAATTTTCCATGCATGGAATATTATACTTTTCCACACTGTAATTTTAGATCAATTTATTGTAAAATTATATAATTACACGTGTTCAGTGTCCAATATTTTTAACCAAAATTTTCAAAAATGTTACTTAATTCCTTGAAGTGCAACTCCAGTTATAAATTATACATGAATAGTATAAGTTAATATATGAAACTTTTGTAGTATATCTTATTAAATATGTATGTTTTCTTATCTACTTTTCAGGCAGAGTTACTTTCTACATATTTGTCTATAAAGAGGAAAGGGGGATAGAAAAGACACCCTATATAAGGCTGCTGGTATACTCTGTTACTCTGTACACTTTAACACTACTATGTTTGTAGATAAGAGGCTGCTAGTACACAGAATGAGGCAATAAATCAATTAACCAGCAGGGCAAAATCTTACTTTACTCCTTTCTTCATAGAGCTCTATGTTTGAGGCTGGGTACAGGAGAAGAATATAACGTAAACAAGTAGTAATAATGAAGATAAGGAGCAGGAGAACAGTTAAATAAGTAGAGAATGAAACATATACTTAAAAAGAAATATTACAAAGTTCTTATTATCACATGATCTAGTTGCTAATAACTGGAGGTACACTTTAAGGGCAGTTCTAGTTTGTTCCAGATACTTTTTTTGCATATATCATGCAGGGAATATTTAGAATTGTATATTCTGACAAATCCTTCCACCCTTTACCCTTTAAGATCATACCTCTATGTACCTATAAAAAATTTAGATTCCATGTCTGAACAGTCCGTAGTGTGAACTAAGCTTTGTCCTATAGAGATATTGACAGAAATAGACATGATTGTGAGATAAACTATACTGCTCTCAGAAGTACTGTGAGTATGGGAGACTAAGATGGACATATCTGTTGTATTAAATTGGACTGTAGCCACAGTTTGGTCGCAGTGGAGGTGCACCGGCAAAAATCACAGCGTTTTAGAGTCACATCAAAGTAGATGGGATTGTAGCAGAAAAATATGCGCAGAGAAAATGCTGCAATTTTCAAAACCATTGTGGTGTTGGAAATCGCAGCATGTCAATTATACCTACAGAAATACTGGTGGCTACCCTATAGGCATAATGGAAGCAGAAAATCCACAGAAGAAATCTCCGTAGACTTTCGGTGAAAAGCACTTCTGCTGCGGTTTTTCCCGTAGTGCTTTTCTGCTTTGGCCCACTATGTGGGGCCTTATCCTAAGGCTATGCTCAAATGTTGAGGATTTGACAGGGATTTCAGTGCAATAAAATCATCACCAAATCTGAAGATTTTCACTTTGTGGGGGCTCCAGGTAGTAATACCCATGATCAGGCATTAGCTCCGGGTCTCCAGTGGCAACCCAGTAGTTATGTGTCAGGATCTCAGTTGTTTATACAAGGTTGTGTGTTTTTGGTGGTGTTCATCTGGGGATTTGAGCTGGTATTCTGTGGTTCTGTGGTTGGTTCTCTTGCTACTGAGCTGTTGGGATAGTGGATGAGTATCTGCCACAGTGTCTACTTGAGCATGCTTTGTGTCCCAGTAGATGCGAGTTTCAGGTGTGTGTAATTGTCGTCACCTATTAGGTCTTTCTGGGGTCTGTAAAAGGCTGACTGCTGGCTTCAGTCCTCGCTGGTTTTTGTGGTTACCAGCTAGGATTCTTGGCCCAGTCTTGAAAGAGAGGTTAGTTGGAGTTGTATGGTTTCTGGAGCTGAATTGGAAGTGGTGTGAGTTTTGTTCTGTGTGAGAGTCTGCTTTTCCCTCATACATTCCTACTCAACCCCTGTCCTGCATTCCTGGCTGCCTGTCACTGTTGGTATTAGTGAGTTTCTGTTTTGGGTTCCAGGTTTGTTTTGCCCCTGGCCTGTGATACCTTTCCTCACTACTCCACTCTTCCTCTCCTCAATTCCTGTTGTGTGTTTAGTGGTTGTGCTGCACCTGTTAGTTCTCCAGCACGTCCCATCCTAGTTGTTTCTGTTTGCTGCTGCACTTATCCTTTTGCTAGGAGGGGATCACCTCTAGTTTCCCAGTCCCTAGCCTCTTTCAGCTCTCATCCTACCTGTCTGTTAGAGCTCCGCATTTAGAGAACCAGTAGTTGTCGGGGCCGAGCTTAGCTCGGGAGCAGCTGACCCTCAGGCAGGGCCTAGTCACTAGTCGTCGCACTAGGGACAGCTTATCTACCCTGTTTCTCTAGAAGTGCTAGCAGCATTCAGTACCACAGTTGTCGGGCATTGACACAACCGTGACACTATGGCAGCCGTTTTCCAGCAGAGCAGCTACCCTCTTTAAAGAACCAACATCCACCAAGATGGTACTAGTACTAGTAAATAATAGTACAGTGGATGTTGGGAAGGGGTTACAAGGAGTCTGTTTCCTATTGGGGCTTCACTTTCTTCCCTAGATAACTGCCCCCACCCATTGCTTGAGTGACTGCTTCCACTTTGTCACAATTTCCACTACGGAAAGTATAGAAGCAGCTCTACAAGATACTCTCATTGGTTTGATACTGATTTTCCTGCTTACAGGCTCTCTTTAAAGGGAGTCTACCAACAGGGTGAAGAAAACATAATAAACCAGCAACACACCTAGACAAGTCAGGCTGACCTGAATTTAAAGACTTTTATCCCCATGAAATTTCATGCCTTTGTTGCAGAGACATTCATTTATTTCACAATATGCAAATGAGCCATCTAGAGCACCAAGGGCGGCTATGTTGTTCTAAACTGTTACATTCCACACTGTGCTAATACGCCCTCATTACTTCCCTCCCTTCTTTGAGTGATAGGACAAGGGAGCTAAGCTGAAATCTCATCCCTGTGTCCTTGCATTTGTGCCGGAGTAGGGACTCTGCAGTTTGGAGCAACAGAGCTGTTCTCAGTGCTCCAGATTGCCATTTGCATTTTGTGAAATGAATGAATATTTTAGCAATGAAGACATGAATTTTCATGGGGAAAAAAGGCATTACATTCAAGTGAGTTTGGCCTATGTAATATGCTTCAATTTGGTAACAGGCCTCCTTCAGTCTAAGGCACCAAGTGGCGTCCTGCACCAAAAAAGCGCTGCAGGAAAAGCGCAGTGGAAATGCATCGCGGTTCATCTCGCAGCACGTTTGACAGAAAGTTTGCAAAGTTTTCCTCTGCGGACTTTCTGCTTCAGCCATATCTATAGGAAACTGCCAACATGTCTGTAAGTATAATTGACATGCTGCGATTTCCAAAACTGCGACAGTTTTGGAAATCTCCGCATTTCCGCAGTGCATATTTTAATGCATAGTGGGGATGAGACTTGCTAGAATCTCATCCACTTTGCTGTGACTGTAAAACGCCATGTTTTTCTCCGTGGTGTTTACGATACGGGTGAACTGTGGTGTTCCGCCATTTGGGGCCCTGGCCTTAAGTGGTTAAAGCCAGCTAGGAATTAGTTGGTATCTGCTCCTATGAAACTTACAATGTATAAAATGTTTCAAGGCTCTTCTGGACTTTTGACAAATTTGTTCATTGTGAACTGTGACATTTGCAAAAGACATCGGTGACCTTGTGTGAGCGAAGAGAATTAACTGTCGGTAATTAAATAAGGCCAATGAAGAAAAGGATTTGATTTGTGATATCTAAATGAGTTCATTTTACCTGAATGATTATATATTGTTAACTCTGATTTTTTTTCCATAGGTTTATTTTTTCATGAATTCATTGGTCGGTTTAATTATATAATCCACATACTGTACCTGTCAATATAATGGGGATAAAAGTGGTGCTGTGAACGCGTATGATTAATACAGTTCTATAAAGTTATATGGTTTAGTAATACATTCTATGACAATATCACAACATAGTGTATAATGTTTGCGCAGTTCTACAGAAAGCCCGAGATAAATAAGGGACATTAATTAACATCTAATTCCCAAGGTCCGTCCCTTTTTAAGGGTGGAAGTGCATGTTCTTGTTTTCAACAATGAATGAAAATGAGCAATTTTGTTGTGTTCCATTAAACATAATGCCAAGACTGATTGCGTGTGGATTTGAGGATGGTGAAGGTCATATCAAAAAGCTCCTGCACCGGCGACTAATGCATTAGCCTCTAGTCGGATGTTTCTTTTATTAATTTAGCTGAGATGAGAAAATTACAGCATTTAAAGGGGTTATTCAGGGCCTTGTTTCCACAGAAAGAGTGCCACTCTTGTACATGGGCTTTGTCTAGTATTGCAATGGAAATGAACTGCAATACCAGACACAACCCATGGATAGCAATGGCGCTGTTTATGGGGAAGAAAGAATCTTTCTAATCTTGGACATCTCCTTTTATCAACTTCTATGGAGCCAATAGTAAGACTCATTAATTTCCTTAGGTGAGTCACAAAATGGACAGGAATAGGACCTATCTTGAAATTTGCCCACGGCCCCCTGCAGTTACCCATGATCATACATGTGCATGTGTATAGGGCCATAGAAAATAATAGGTCAGTGGACTACCCATGACAAAGCACATGATCACGCATGTGCATGGAACCTAAGACTGTATAGAAAGTGAACATACATGGTTATACGTTGTAGCAAAGAAGCTTAACACACTCGTGTAAGAAAAGTAAATGTTTCATAAGATAATCCATACAGCAGGTTGTAGTAAGTGTTTTGTGGTACAACCTTCATCAACCCATCCAATTATTGTATATCAGAGGTCTGTGGCCTTGTCATATGACAATTTTTTTTTCTTTTAAGTCAAACATAAAGTGGTTAATAACAATATGCCATGAAATGACTACGGATGTTGAACCCCCTACATGAAAGTTATACAATTTATTAAATTTCCATTTCAATGTCGTCCTCATCCATGACTTGTGATTAGATTAAGTGATTGTTCTCTGGTGGATGAACACAGTACTCAGAGTGATCTGCAGTAAGCGGGGGCAAACCTAGGGATGTCCCTCACATAGCTCAGTCTTTTTTGTTGCATAAACCCATACAAATCTGTCCAGCCTTGCTGAAATGAACAAACGCCACTAGCATGTTCAGCTACCATATTATACTTTACTTTTGCGCTTGCTCCAAGGTACAAAAATTCATTTTACAGGCAATTGCTGCGCTCTGCCCAGGCTAGCTCACAGCCAGGTCACTTGGACACCAGGCCTCATGCCTTCTGACTGTGTCTCCTTCCCGCCATCTATGTTTACACAGTCCATGAGAGAGAAGGATTTCCCTGAGTAGCAGTGCTTTATATATCAGAGAGAGTCCGGTGCCAAGCAAATTTGCCTGAAGTGCTGACCTCGGCACAGGTGTCGGAGGTTACTGACCCCTGTCCTATGTAGCTTTGTTTGGTATAAGCTATGTTTGCTGGGCAGTAGTATGTGTGTAAATGGTGTCATTTATGGCCCATTAGCCAGGTCACCTACTCAGTGCTTGGGTGCCAATGTACAGTTTACAGAGCACTACCAGATACAGTTCCATCTGACCAATGTTCATGTAAGCCCACTTTGTTCTAGGTTGTTGTTGTTTCTGGTTATGTGGTACTAACTGTCTCCTAGCTACTCCGGTTTATCTACTTGCCTTGACCCTTGGATTCTTCACCTGGTTCCCCGACTGCTCTTCTGGTGACAACCCTTGGCTCTGTTCTGGTACACACTTCGGGCCCGGTTCTTTGGTCTATGTCTGGTCTTGTTCATGTCTTGTAATTGCTGCTGGTTTTGGCTACTAACTGATGACTAAACTGGGGACATCTAGCAGGGCATCTTCCTGCGGCAAGGTCCAATCCTTGGCCAGTACAAATCTATCTACAGCTATTAGGATCCACTATCTTATCAAGAGACACAAAAGACACATCCATGTCCTTTAGATCTGTTTCCTCACTATTCTTTACTGACTTGTCAGTGTTGTCTCCCAAAGGCTATTTTTTGCTTTTACAGGGCCCAGAGGAAGGACAGACAAAGCTGAACTATATTTTTTTGGTGTGCCTTTGCCGTGTATTGCTGAAAGCAGAAGTACAAAGAATGCAGGTCAGTTTGCAGAACATCACAATTCTTTTCAACCAACACTTGCTGCTGATACATATATAACATACAGTATATTAATCATTTGTCTGACATACCAGAGTCACCTGATTGTCTCAAACTACCAATAAAAGTGCTATTAAGGTATGTTTACATAGGGGAATTTGGAGAAGATTTTGAGTTCATCCTCCTAAAAATCCTCTCCAAAAACAAGTCCTAATCTGCCTACAAATGTTTCAATAGGAGGTAGTGTTAGGGTAAGTTCACATGAGGTTTTTTGGACCAGAACCAGGTTCCAGTCCAAAATACGGGTAGCTGCGACTGGATGCCCTTGGCCTGGCACACATGACTCTCCTACTGGATGTGGCCATTGAATGACCATAATAACTACAGCATTTGCTTAGTTTTCTCAGTCATATATCCCAATATTTGAATCCCAAATTTTAAGCCCCACATAGGAATACCCCTTTTATGCAAATTGGTAGACATCAAAGCCTCTCTGAGGTTTAGTTAGCTAAACAGTCCTGTGAAGAACAGCACTGTGGCCATGTATGATTAGTATACAATAGATGCCTTGCATATAGAGGCCAGTGTCCATGACAGATCGTCTTGTGAATGCTCTTTAAATATAGACATTTTTGAATATAGGAACTGGGGGTCTCCAAACAAACCATGATATATAGCTTGTCCCTGAACGACTATTTCTCAGTGTTTGGCATAGATACATAGATTTGGGCAGAAAAACTAATGAAAATGTATCAAAATTCTGACATAATATGCGTCAAAAACCTTTAGCAAATGCTTTACACTCAAGTGTTATAGACATTTACTAACAGTTTCTGCACCTTGCCTGTCAAGTGTTGGGAGTAATATGAGACACCATGTGCCAGAAGATTTGACAAAATGTTGGTCCTTTTTATGTTAGGAACTAAGTCAACTAATAAGTGGTATAGACTGTGCCAGATTGTTTTAACCAGCCCTGAACACTTTGAAAAATCTGGTTCAGTTTAATGCTATGTTCACTTTTTTTTTTTTTTTTTAATGGACATCACACAGAAGCATTAAATTCCATTCAAGTGAATGGTGGCTATTCACATGACCTCTATTTTGACAATCCGTTGTAATGAACTATCAAAAATATAGGTCATGCCCTATAATTGCCCATTTTCAAAAACCCTATCATACAAATGTATGGGGGATCTATGAAAACAGGTGACCTTCAGATGCAAATCTGCCATGAAAAATTTACTTTTTCATGTCCTTTTTGCTCCTCAGTTGTGTGAATGTAAACTGACTGTCTAGTCTAAGGGTGGGTTCACACCTGCGCCCGATCTTCGCTCTGAGAAACTGGACAGGAGACGGAAATCAGCAGTCACTTTTCAAACCCATTCAAATGAATGGGTTTGCAAAGCGTTTGCCCGTGAGCACCGGTGAATGTCTTCTGCCTCTACGCGACGAAACCATTTTTTTTAACCGGACACAAAGTTGAAACATGCAGGACTTTGTGTCTAGTTTAACCTTTTCGCTGCCAAGGGTCTCTGGAAATTTTGCACCTCCAGTAGCCAGAGCAATTTTCTCAGTTTTGAGATGGACAAATCAATCCTAAATTGCAACATTAAAAAAGCATCCAACCCCCCCCATACCTATATATTTTCTTAAAGTAGACACCTGCAGCATTGTCAGAATGCCACTTGGTACTGTATACGAACAGGCACCTTCATGCAATTTTGATTTAAAGTGAATGTTTTTTGAAAAAATGCAAATAAATGTATATTAGTTGTTAAAAGCGGAAACCAAACAAAAAATTAAATGCACCAAACCTCCTAAAAATAAGAGTTCAACATGTGCAGAGTTCATACATATCACTATGGCATGAACCCGCATGCACGTGTCTTCAGAAAATCGCTAAAACTGGAAGGAACAAAATTCTGCTTTGAAGCTGGAAATGTTAAAAAAGTATCATCCTATAAAATGTAGGGATTACACACCATGAAAAGTAAGTGAACCCCTAAACCCTATATATTTTTTGAAAGTAGACAATCTGAAGATTACAAATGTCTTAATGGGTCATCGATAGCCACATCCACCTTCATGCAACTTTGCGACCAACACAAATAATTTTTTGAAAAATTACGCTAAAACACATATTTGCACCTAAAACTCATGTTCAATCTCACATTCATATACAAAATACTTTTAAAATAATAGCTTATGGTGTATACAATGTGTATATATACTATATGTATCGCAAACATCAACTACAACAAGAGCTCGGACTCCCAAAAACACGAATACAGAAGACAAGCAGGATTTTGCTGTTGTTCACTAATATGTTATAAAGCTATACTGCACCTACCAAACTGTGACTGTGATACCAAAATCTAACTTTTTTCAGAGTACACAGTATACTGTATATAAAAACACAATTTAATAGTTTATATATACAACCACCTTCATTCAACTTTGCCGCAAAGAGATTGCTAACAAAAATTCAAATTTGCCACTAAAGTGCGGCTCAAGAAATCCCTTTCTGCAAACATAATGTACTGTCCATAAAACTGCAATATGTGAGGAGTTCATACATACCACACATGTATATATTTACAGGGGCGGGTGTTAAAGAATCGCCAAAATCGCAGAAATATGCCATCCCATTTTGTGCATGCAAATTAAGTAGGACTTTACATAAAAATGTTATTTTCCATCCCCCTATAATAATTTTAGCAATCTATACGTTCATCTCTAGTGATAATCGTTAGTACTATTATTTTAGTGTGTAACGGATATCACTAGAGACGTATTTTACTGTAGAAAGCTCAGGTATAGAAAGAACAGGGATTGGGTGAAATGTAAACTTTATTTGCGACTTTATGTATATGTTGTGCAGTGGCGTAACTAGGAATGGCGGGGCCCCGTGGCGAACTTTTGACATGGGGCCCCCCGCCCCATCCCAACTGACGCCGAAGACCTCGACTGACCCCCTCCTCCGCACTCTATTATGTCCCTTACTTACTGTACCCTGCACACACAGTATTAACCCCAATAGTGTCCCCTGCACACACAGTATTAACCCCAATAGTGTCCCCTGCACACACAGTGTTAACCCCAATAGTGTCCCCTGCACACACAGTGTTAACCCCAATAGTGTCCCCTGCACACACAGTGTTAACCCCAATAGTGTCCCCTGCACACACAGTGTTAACCCCAATAGTGTCCCCTGCACACACAGTGTTAACCCCTATAGTGTCCCCTGCACACACAGTGTTAACCCCTATAGTGTCCCCTGCACACACAGTGTTAACCCCTATAGTGTCCCCTGCACACACAGTGTTAACCCCTATAGTGTCCCCTGCACACACAGTGTTAACCCCTATAGTGTCCCCTGCACACACAGTGTTAACCCCAATAGTGTCCCTCTGTGGACACCCATAAACAATTATTATACTCTGGGGTCTTTTCAGACCCCAGAGTATAATAATCGGAGACTAAATCGGGAATAAAAACATTAAAGAAAAAACCACTGTTGCTTCTTACCTGTTCCCCGGCTCCTGTGCTGTCCTCCTCTTGCGTCCTTCGTTAATGACGTCGGACGTCACATGACCCGGGAAGCATGCTGGGTTCATGTGACGTCAGACAACAGTAGGACGGAGGCCTGGCAGGATCGCGGAGAGGTAAGTAACAGTTTTTTATGTTTATTACCTCTCCCGATCCGCCGGTCATTATACTCGGGGGTCTGCAAAGACCCCCGAGTATAATGATAGCCCCTGTGGGGCCCGCGGTGTCACTTGCCGATCCCGGCCCAGCCAGGATCGGCAAGTGAATAGGGCCCGTAACTGCCTATTGAAAAAAAAACGCAGCGGTAGCGGCTGTCACCGGGCCCCCTAATGGCCAGGGCCCTGTGGCAGCTGCTACTGCTGCTACCACGGTAGTTACGCCCCTGATGTTGTGTAAGTGTTTGGTGCGACTTTTTTTTTTTTGGCTCTGCAACCTGGACAATGGTAAATGCCTGGGTCACAGTGCCAACAAACTTCCTGGTTATGTTCAGGAGGTATAACATAAGAATACCCCACTAGTAATGCTCAGGGGAGAATTACATTATAACTGTATGTGACAATCAGAGACAAATGTATAGTATACGCTCTGATTGGCAGGAGAAGGGTTAATAGCGACAATAGAGTCCCTGCCAGCCCCCTCCTGCTGTCACATACAAGTTATGCAGAGAGTCAGATCGTTTCTCTATCTCTCTCTCTCTCTGCTGCACTGCTCCGTGTCCCTCTTCCTTTCTTGGTAGATCGCAAATTGCTTATTTAGACAGGAGGGGGAGGGGACACTTTGGAGCTCTATATGTTTGGACTGCATCAACATATCTTGATGCTTTCAATTGCATTTTAAAGAGGAGAATCTCATCTTTAAAATGATATCAACAACTCGATGATTGGATGTACAGTTTTGGAGCAATTCACTGTTGAAACGCTGTCGGGAATTGAGATCTGCAGTTGGATCTCAATGCCAAATAGTGTTTTCAACAGTGAATGGCTCCAAGACTGTAAGTAAAATCATCAAGTCCCTGGTATCATTTTAAAGATGAGAGTCTCTTCTTTAAAATGCATTTTAAAGCATCAAGATATGTTGATGCAGTCCAGAGATATCGGCATTAGTAGGGAGGACGTAGTAACTATGTCCTCCGCTACTGAAGTGCCACCTTGGGAGCACGTACAGTGTACGTGCCCCTCAGCGAAAGGGTTAAAAAAAAAAAAAAAAAAAAAAAAAAAAAGGTTTAGGGGGCCACACGGTGGCTCAGTGGTTAGTACTGCAGCCTTGCAGCACTGGAGTCCTGGTGTTCAAATCCCACCAAGGGCAAAAATCCACCTGCAAGGAGTTTATGATCTATATGTTTGCATGGATTTCCATCCCTTATTCCAAAGACATACTGATAGCTCTGCATAAAAAAAAAAGTGTCACCACGGAGACAAGAAGATGCTCACAGGCAGACACTGACTGCCGGGTTTCCGTCTCCTGTCCAGTTTCTTGGGCAGAAGACAGAAACCCACAAAGCGGAGACTGGGCACAGATGTGAACCCATCCTAAATTTGAAACTGTATAAAACTTAATCTCTGCTTGATTGTGCTCCTCTTACCAATAGAGATGAGCGAGTACTATTCGAAACTCCCGTTTCGAATAGCATGCACCCATAGGAATGAATGGACGCAGCCAGCAAGCAGGGGGTTAAGCGGCCGACCGCCGGCAAAGTCTGTGTGCCGTCCGCTTCCATTCATTCCTATGGGTGTGTGCTATTCGAAACTCACCAACAAAACGCTGATAGAATCAATCATTAAAGCACAAGCAGATTATTGAATGTGAACCCTCAATCCCAAATGCAGTGGCAAATCCAATGAATAGCCTGATTGACAACATTTGGGACATTGTAATTAATTTTTTAATGTAGAGAAGTGGTCTCCAAGCTGTGATCTGCCAGCTGTTGCAAAACTACATCTGCCAGCATAGGAAGGCTGTCAGAACATGATGGAGAAGCAATAGGTTGGAGACCACTAATACAGAGGAAAATTCTAGAAATGAACATATTCTGATTATCACATATCTGGAGAAGTATTATTTACTTATAACTGTTTTCTCATTTATGTAGGAGAGGTTGCATCTTATATGTCTATAGATTATCTTTAAGAATATGTACTACTTAGCTAAATGTAAAGCTTAATGCTTGTAATGCAACACCACATACAGGAACCAGAGATGTTCTGTTCTCACTCCTACACAGCAATTTACCTATCTTTACACAAAAGATGCGCTGACTGCCTAGGGCAACAGATATCCTCTATCCCAGATTTACTTTGGAGGACAATTTTGGGGTCACTCAATCTTATGTTTTCTTTGCCTTCAAGCATCCCATGTGGGTAAAATCTGAATAATCTTACTTGGCAGCCCACTGAAGTTTAACCTTAACTTAGAATGTACTGTCAGAGTAGAAAGACTAGATGAATAGATATATCTTAAAGATTCTTCAACATACTGTAGATATCATCCTATTTACTGGCAGAATAATAGCGCAAAATTATTACATTTTAATTATAATCCATATTTTATTATTGTGTGGAAAACCTCTTTGTAGACGTTAAAAGGAGTCTGCCATATACCCAAACCCACTCGACGCTCACCACCATGTTACAGAGCACATTACACTGATAAACGTCATGCCTTTGTTATGTATATCACTTTTGTAGACTTTGATTAAGAAGCCACAGTTCCAGAGAGAGGAGGCTGTTTGTGGTGTATGTAGGACATGAAGAACACATTTGCCCTCAATTCATGAGACCAAGGCTCTCTGAGAGGTGAGTCATTTTAGTGTAGGGACTCACTTAACAGAGGTTGCCTTGATGTAGCAGGTGGGCTTATTATTTAAGTTTTGTAAAAATGCAAAAAGTACCAAGAACCTCATTTTCATGCATCCTTATATACAGTAGGTATTTGCAGTAATGTTATTGGTGCTAGCAGAATGCTATTGCAACTTTTTGTGTTCCCAGTTGCAGCCACAGCAACATTTACCTGCATTTCTTGTTCACGTTGTTGGCAGTGCTGGACAATTTTTGTGTTTGTTGCATATATAACAAAGGTGTGATGTTTATCACTGTTATGTGCTCTGTAGTGAGGAGGTAGCAGTTGAACATCCTTGGGGAAAGTTGTAGACTCCCTTTATCTATGATTCACTTAGACCCTCAGATCTAATAATCCAGAAAATTTGACTATCCAGCACCGATCAGGTCCTAACGTTGTGAAATTCAACTATAATAATATATATGTATGGATGTAACAGAGTTAACCTAAACTACTGAAATTGGTTAAAACTGCTGCAGCATGATATCTTAGCACAGAAGACAACAAAAAAAAAAACAAAAACAATACAAAGTTATTGGAAAAATATTTTTCAACCACTTTACATTGTTTTTTGCTATCTTTTTTGATAAGATATCACGTTATAGTTTAACCAATTGCAGAAGTTCAAGTTAAAGGGGTTTTTCCACCTCGCCTGCTCATCAACTTGCAGGCTGTATGCTCTGTTCACTTCCTGGTTTTCTCAGTAAATTGGTGGGTGGGATTTCACTATTATACTACACAGGATGGGAGAGAAAAACAAACTTACATGCTGCAAGACCAAGAGTCAGCTTGAAATAAACTGAATTTTAGGTCTATGTTTACATACAGAGGTAACAGACTCCCTGTCTGAGCCCTTGTCAGCAAAATTGAATTAGCAGAGTTGATAACTGGAAGAGGGAGATAAACAACTCAGAAATACCAACTCACTCCAAGCACTCAGCTCCCTCTCCCCTCCTGAGAGCAGGGTACTATGTCACTTGTCCTGGGCGGAGAGATAACACCATCACAAGGTCCGCGGTTATGGAAACTCAGTGTAAACAATGAAGTGAATAATCTCAGATAGAGGCCACGCAAAGCAGTTTTGCTGAAGCAATGTATTTAGGAAAAGTCTTATATCCATATAAACTAGCAGCTATATCTGTATATACCGTGTTTCCACAAATATAATATAGGGTCTTATATTATTTTTTTACTCTTAAAGATCGGTTAGGGCTTATTTTCAGAGGACGCCTTATTTTTTTTCCCCATGAATAACAATTATTCACTCACCAGAACCCCTCAGTTTCCGTTAATTGGATTTTCAAACATTGTGTGAATATACTCTGTGTCAATGCGACCCATAATTTGTTGTTTTAGGATTGGTGAGATTTGTGGTAGCCATACAAAAACTGCATCAGAAGTTATACTATAAAGTATGATATATTTATGAGAGGGAACAGTTCTCAGTTTTGGAACTCATTCACAGTAGTTGTGGAAACCAAGTTTTAATGTGGTATGGTTAGATTTCAGAGCACTACTATTGGGATAGACAAGGACTGATCAAGCTGAACCTGAAACAGTCCTTTTGGGCAATAATAAGTGAAATATGTGATTCTTATCCATTTAGGATATAACTTTTGACATCATGTAAATTTCAGTGAGGTGCCCTTTTTTTCTCAAAAAAAAAAAAAAAAGTGTGTCTTTGTGTGTGAACAACTGTAAACCTATGATGCAAACAACATGGTGTTAAGGATGCAGTAAAGACAAGCCCTTGGAAACAAGTATAATATATATATATATATATACCTTTATTCTTCCTTGTCATATAAATACAGTATAACGTTCTATAGTCATGGCCAAACATTTTGAGACTGACACAAGTTTTGCTATGCACAAAGTTTGCTGCTTCAGTGTTTTTAGTCAGATGTTTTTGGTCACTGAAGCACAATTATAAACATTTCATTAGTTTTTAATTTTTCTTTTCAAACACATCAAATTTGTGCAAAGACTCAATATTCACAGTGTTATATTTCTCAAGATGTCTGCAAGTGGCCCCACCGGCATGCTGGATATCACCTTCTGGGCCAAATCCCGACTGATGACAATCCATTCATGCCTAATCGGTGCTTGGTGTTTAGCACAATTTATGAGTTTTTGTTTGTCCTCCCGCTTTTTGAGAACTGACCATAGGTTCTCAGTGGAATTGAGATCTGGGGTGTTTCCTGGCCACGGACCCAAAATTTTAATCTTCTGTTCATCAAGCCAATTAATTATTGCTTTATCCTTTGACATGGTTCCACTGTAAGCCTACTTACATCAGAATGTTGCCATTTTGCTTTGGCCTGGCAGGATGTTTAAGTTGCAGCTGCTGATCAGAGATGCAGAACCGTGCACCATTTCAACAGAAAAATCAAACATAGTCCTGTGGTTACGGAAACGCTGGGTTCACACCAGCGTTCGATCTCCGTTTTCAGGTTTCCGTCTTCTGCATGCAGAAGACGGAAACCTGTCATGCCGAGTCTGGCCGTGAGCGCCGGTGAGCGTATTATGCGCTCCGCGGCTAAACCGTTTTTTTTTTAAACCAGACACAGAGTCCTGCATGTCCGACTCTGATTCCAGTTTTAAAAAAAAAAACTGTTTCGCTGCGGAGAGCATAAAACGCTCACCGGCGCTCACGGCAGGACACTTTTCAAGCCCATTCAAATTGAATGGGCTTGAAACATGCCGGCAGGTTTCCATCTTCTGCCTCTGTTTTGTGCAGGAAACAGAAACCTGCATAACAGAGTACGGGCGCAGATGTGAACGAGCTCTAAGACTAAGAGGTGACTTGAAGGGCAAGCAGTGAATAGAGAATTGAGTACATAATTTGCAAAGTTTAACCCTAAAGTTGCTGCATTGCTTTCTAAATATTCCTGTTGTTTTATTGTGAGATTATAGACCATATATCTGTTTTGACAAGTACGATATCATAGTTACATGTTATTGAAGAGACCAGATTTGACAAGCCATTCAATTACAGGACTTTGTGCAGCACTAGTTGTCTGCAAAGAGTTGCCCCAGGAGATTTTATTTGGGAGGAGAGGGAGACTCCTTCCCCACAGATGTCCCATCAAAGATGGGCTATGAAAGCATTAATCAACTTGCTGCTTATATGTGCTTATCTGGGTACTTTAAGCCACATTTAAAGTAAACTATAATCAGACAATTGAAACCCTCTGTCCCTTATAGGAAAGTTAAATCCTAACTAGACAGCTTCCTTATTAAAGAAAAAAAAAAACTCTCCAGCAACCTGATAGACATGCCTGACAAATTCATTTATTTAATGTAGATTGTGAGCCCCATATAAGGATCACAATGTACATTTTTTTCCCTATCAGTGTCTTTTTTTGTAGAATGGGAGGAAATCCATGCAAACACGAGGAGAACATACAAACTCCTTGCAGATGTTGTTCCTGGTGGGATTCAAACCCAGAACTCCAGCACTGCAAGGCTGCAGTGCTAACCACTGAGCCACTGTGTTGCACCAAATTTATGAAAATCTGGTTGCCCTGGAATACAAATAAAAAAATACAAAAAAAAAAATTACAGATAATTGGAGCACATTTTCAGTTGCAGAAATTTGTACAACAAAATATGCCACGTGAAGGCACCTTTATGTCAGGCAATGTTTTTCCAATCTCCTATTGTCCAATTTTAAGGAGCCTTTTACCGCTATAACATCGGTTACCATCTGTTTATAGAAGTTACATCTGCTTAGGGCCTTCTGTTCATGTAAGCCAGTAAAAGACCAGAGGTCACACTAATTACTATAATACTCAAATAAAATAGTCAAAATATTCCTCTAAACTTTTTCAATCCTTGGCTGCATTTGATAATGAATCAAGCCAACTCCATATTCAGCAAATGACAGCTATGTTAGGGTGATTTCACACTACTGTCAAGTCCGTTGCTCTCATCCATCATAGGTCCCTCCATCTCCGTGTGTCCTGATTCTCTCTAATGTAAAAAAAAATGATGGCAGAAACTTTTGTCATGTATGTTTACTTTTCTAACGGGAGCTCTGTCTGTATCACCCACTCTATCAGTGTTTAAGTCTGTTACTCTGATCCTATGACTTTACTAATGGTAGTGAGAACCAAGCCTTATATAGTTGACATCTACAGCATAAGGGGTCCGGTGTAATTCCAGTCTCAACCCTAAGATGCCACATTGAGTGGTGAGACTGAAGGGAGGTCCATGCCTTTGTTCTCTAAATGTACCCCTGTGATGTAACTGCACAGTGTGAAGGGTTTGTTATGACTGCTGAAGGACTAGTGAAGGCCCCCAGGCCTGCCATTTTAGCAATCCCATTTAACCCTGCCACAAGCAGAGTGTAATAGGGTGATGGTAAAAGTACAACCCATCCTTACTGGGACTGGGGAAAAGTAAGAAAAAAAAAAAGTTAAGTTTTTAGAATTCTAAAAAAAAAATAATCCAGGAAATAAGTTCAACAATTTTTTATCTTGATGGTGTACACCATAAGAAGCAATTGATAAAACCCCCCAAACATGTCATAATTGCTGTTACTAAATGTCTCCAATATAGACTACAGTTCACTCAGAGAAACAAAAACTCTCAGGCAGGTCAGTTGTAGTTATATACAGTATTTTAGGGCTTATTTCTTATGTGGAATAGAATAAACACTGAAGCTTGATCTTATATTTCTTTTTGCTCCTTTGACACCTGGACCATGAACTAGTACAGCTATGGCTGTCCCAAGATTTCACATACCGGTATCTCCCAACTTTCAAAGAACTGAAAGACAGACAGAAATTGTGAATTCAATGGCACGCTACAGCAAATGTAGGTGTTAGTAAGATCCACCTTCAGCCCCATCCACTTCCACTTTGGTTCAACCCATTCCCATCCAAGTCTCTGTGTCCCCACACAGTATAACACCCCTATAGTGGCCCCCCACTATAATGTTTACTCCAGTGGCCCCTATAGTATAAAGTTCCCCTCCTGGCATGCCCACAGTATAATGTCCCCCTCCAGCTGCCCCTACAGTTTAATGTCCCTCTTTTGGTGTGCCCATAGTATAAAGTACCTCTCCACTTGCCATCACAGTACAATACCCCCCTTCAGCCGCTCCATCAGTTTAATATCTTCCTCCAGCTGACCCCACAGTTTGATGTCCCTTTCCAGCTGTCCCTACAGTATGATGTCCCCCTCTAGTTGCTCCCTCAGTAGAAATATTGTCTCCCTTCCACCTGTCTCAGAGTATAAATATTGCCCTCTTCCAGATTCCCCCACAAGATAAATATTGTCCCCCTCAAGCTGTCTCCACAGTATCATGGAAACAAACAAGTCTCTCTGCTCAGGAGGAGATGTCACCATAAGGGCTCGTTCACATGGGGAAAGAGGGTGTGGATTTTGGCGCCAAAACCACCTCAAAATCCAACCCGTCAAAATAGAGGTCTATGTAGACCACTAGCTTCCTTTTTTCCATAAGCGGTATGTTCCCGCTCGCGGAAAAAAGAAGTGAGCTGCCCTTTCTTCAGGCAAATTCCGCAGCTCATTGAGCCGCGGCGTCCACCTCACGGTAGCACACTCCAGACTAGGCCCATTCATTTGTCGGAAGCTGCGACAGTCGCGGCAGGCACATTTTGGTCCTATTGTAACATGGCTTCCCGCGTCAAATTCAGGACCAAAATACTCCATCCCGTGCCCCGTGTGAATAGGGCCTAACACACCTACTGTGCCCAAGAGATAGGGGCCGAAAGGTGATGCAGGGAACTGATGGCTCCCTGCTTCACCATTGTATTCAACTCATCTGCATCCAGAACACACAGATGAGTTGAAGTTCGGACACAGCTCCCGGTGACCAGAACGGAGGGACAGAAACTGTATTCTGGAACTATCCTGCTGAATCCAGGATGGTTGGGAGATATGTAGATATTCTCCCCTGTAACTGCCCCCACAGTATAATGCAAATAAACAAATACAACCAATTTAGACCTCGCCAACGCCCCTGCTCTTCTATCCTTGTATTTCAAGGTTACAGATTTAGTTGACTAGTCTTTTCTCCTCTAAGAATCACTAAGGCTAAGGCTCCACAGGCCGTAATCGCAGCGCTAAAGCGCTGCGGAAAGAACTGCGGCATGATCACATTGCGGTTCTTTCCGCAGCGCTTTGAAGAGAAAGTTCAGACTTTTCCTCCGCAGACTTTCTCTTCCCGTCGGCGTTTCTGTAGATATAATTGACATGCTGCGATTTGCAAAGCCGCAACACAAAACTGTATATCACATATATTAACTTATGAAAGTGTGTAACTATTTAAAGGACCTGACAAGGAAAATCAAAGAAATATTCGCTTATTGTTGGGTTACACTTTTACAAATCTTCAGAATAAATCACTGAAAATGGGATAAAATTGACAACATATCACAACAGACTTTATCAGTAAGGTGTTCAGAGAATTTGTGAGGAATTAAGTATGGGTAGATATGATTAAACACATTGATCATATGCATGTATGTGACGTTGTGGGATACAGCCATAGAGACCTATGTAAATATACTGTTCATAAACCATGGTCTTAGAAAGCTAAAGCCCGGGTCACATCTGCGTTCGTGGATTCAGTTCCCCTCTCATTATAGTCTATGGGTCCGCGGGTTTCCTAAGATAACCACTTTTTTATGCGGACTCCCTGAACGGAAACCCATACACAGATGTGAAGCGCTCCTAACACTACCCAGTATGAGCAGCAGTTTTTAAGATGCATGCATTGGGGGCAAATTTTAGCAGGGTCTATTAATTCCCATCTATGTATCGCCTGCTCCTCGCTAACTACTCAAAGTTTGTTAGGCAAAATTATGGTAAAAATGAAAAGACAGAAAGTTAGTTTTGTCACCAAATCTACGCAGAAATTTTTTGCAATCTGTAAGCATGGAAACACATAGATGTGTGAAAACTGTAAACACAAAACAATACAAAAGACAAGGCAAATCAAAAACTACAAGATTCCTTGTCTTGATGTTTAAAAAATGTAATTTTGGTTCTTGTGTCATTGGTTTAATCCAAACATATACTCATAGAAGAATATTATTAATTCATTTTATACTTTCATAGTGTTACTGCATTTCATTTTATAAGAGTGTTTACAATAAACAATAGATTTTTGTACATAACTTGCAATTGTTACATTTTGCCAGTAGTGGGCGCTCTAGATTTGTAACTCTTTGGTACAGTTAGTAAGCACATTTAGGTTTTATGGATGAGTGAAACCTTTTGCTGGGTGGTGGAGATTTGAGTAAGCACTCATGCATGCAATATTCTCCTCACCATTGTTAAGTAGACTAAGAGGTACATACGCCATCTGTACAGAGCTTTAGGTGAATAAAAGTAAGGCTTCCATTAAGGCAGTAATATTACATTTAAGGTAACTCAAATTAACTTTATAGCAGACTAAATAAAAATAGCTTAAAAATATTGTTTGAGAGTGGGCACTCACACATCTGAAGTAAAAACCCCCCCAAAATAACAAAGCATATTTATGTGCATATTAAGTTATTGTTCACCTTGGAATAAAAAGTTAGTTTATATGGAAATATTACAAAGATGTTACATAAGAATGTGAGTAACGTTTTACTTTACATTACTGATTTTGCATTAGTCTTCAATCATACTCCCCAAGTTTCAGGAACAATGTGACTCCATATTGCCCATTTAACATTAATTTATAAAATACCCCAGGGGTAGATTTACCATTGGTACTACCTGTATAGCTGCCCAGGGACCCAGTAGGCCAAGTGCCCTATGACTTCAACAGCAGCTTTCTATTGTCTAATAGATTGTGGGTAAATGTCTAAGTTAATGAACCTCATGGCTAACAATTATTGGTGAATTGTTAAAAAGACGTATGCTAAGATATTGGAAAACAAGTGGCCCATAACCATTATTGCACAGGGGCCCTTATCTGTCTGTGTCCACCCCTGCAAAACCATAATGATCCCATAACAGTGTCAGCGACTGTGCCAGGTACCATACCTTACTTCCCAATAACACAGCCACATTGCCTAATAACAGAGTTAGGCTAGGTTTACACCTGCACCTCATCTCATCTACATTCGGGCTTCCTGTCCCAAACCCGCAAAAAAAATTGCAGAGACTTTTCTCTGCAATTTTCTCTCTGTATTTTTCGGCATTTTTTAGTGGAAAATGGGCAAAAATCCGGAAGACCCCATTATACTCTAACCACTTTTTAAGCGGGTTAGCTTTCCATTTTTTGGGTCCCCAAGTGGATCTGAAGAACATAAAGCCAAACACTAGTGTGGACATAGTGTTAACTGTAAGACCCAAATAAGGGCTCGGTCACATCTGCGCCCGTACTCCGTTCTGTAGGTTTCCGTTTCCTGCACAAAACAGGGGCAGGAGACAGAAACCTGCCGGCATGTCTCAAGCCTATTCATTTGAATGGGCTTGAAAAGTGTCCGGCCGTGTGTGCCAGTGAGCATTTTATGCACTCCGCAGCGAAACCTTTTATTTAAAACCGGACGCAGAGTTGGACATGCAGTACTCTGTGTCCGGTTTAAAAAAACTGGTTTAGCTGTGGAGCGCATAAAACGCTCACCGGTGTCCATGGCCGGACTCGCCATGACAGGTTTCCGTGTTCCGCATGCAAAAGACGGAAACCTGAAAACGGAGTTCAGGCGCTGGTGTGAACCCAGTGTAACACAGTTGAAGTTGCAGTGCAGTGCCGCACCTCCCATGAGGCGACCTGAAGCGAGCACTTCAGGCAGCACTATGCCAGGGCCTCAGGGAGGGTGGCATTTTTGCTAACCTAAGCCAGTCCAGGACAAGCTGTCCTGGACTGGCTTATCACCGAGCGGTGGTTTGGGGAGGCCACTGGAGCAGCGCTGCTCCAGCAGCCTCCCCCCACGCTCAGGCAGAGCGCAGGCAGTCTCCGGGCCTACTCTCTGCCGGCGAACGGGGCTAAGCCCCGCCCCCTTCACCCGGCCACGCCCCCGATCCGCCCGGCCACACCCCCAATCCGCCCCCTTCTCCGGCAGTTAGCCTCGGGCAGCGAAAGGAGCAGGCTCACCCCTGAGTCACAGAGTACCCTTAACTGTGCAGTACATAGCCTCACTGCTCCACATTTCTCCCACATACAGTCACATTGGCTAATATTAGTGTGATTTCAATATTCTGCACTATTCAGGCACAGGCCTCTAGTGCACTGATATCTTCTTTATGAAGTGTTTCGGTTGTCACTGCAGGCTCAGCTTAGTATTGTCTTTGCAAAGACATTAGTAATCATTCAGTGATAGCACGTACATCACACATGTTGGTGCTACTTCTGACTCTCTAAGGCACAGTTTCTAAACACAAGGCCTGCAGGCCAATTCCAGCCCAGGGACACTTTGGTTCAGCTGTATTGGACCCCCTTAAAGGGGCTCTATCAGCAAAATTATGCTGATAGAGCCCCACATATGCATGAATAGCCTTTAAAAAGGCTATTCAGGCACTGTAAAAGTTATATTAAGCTCCCCCCCCCCCCCGTTTTAAAATGATACCCTAAAAAAGAATATGATCCACTTACGCATCGTGCGCGCTGGGCGGGCATTCAGGGTGCACCGTCTTCTTCATCCACGCCTCTTCTTCCTCTGATGTCCTCGGGTCCCGTCCTCCTCCGGCGCTCGCGAACTGACACTGATAAAAAAAAAATGGCCTGGGCGCATGCGCAGTAGCCGTAATAGAAGCCGCATGCTACTCCGCATGCGCCCAGGCCATTTTTTTATATCATTGTCAGTTTGCGAGCGCCAGAGGAGGACGGGACCGAAGGACATCGGAGGAAGAAGAGGCGTGGATGAAGAAGAAGACACACCCTGAATGCCCACCCATCGTGCATGATGCGTAAGTAGATCATATTCTTTTTTAGGGTTTTATTTTAAAACTGGGGGGTAGTTTAATATAACATTTATGGTGCCTGAATAGTCTTTTTAAAGGCTATTCATGCATATGTGGGGCTCTATCAGCATGATTTTGCTGATAGAGCCCCTTTAAGCCACACCACACAATTTGTTCTATCCTCGGTCGGAAGGTCCCCAGCTCTATGGTACTGCTTGCAGTACCATAATGAAAGTGACAGCTTATCCGGCAATACAATAGAAGAGGTGCATATAAAAATTAAGTATTTAATTTGTGGGGGTCACCAATATTTATGTGTGTGTGTGTGTGGGGGTACTATTACCTATGGGGGTAGGGAGAATAATTAGGATGCTATTATCTATATGTGGGAGGTCACTGTTACCTATGGAGGAATATTACTCAGGGGGATAATAAGGACGCTATTTACTTATGTGTGGAGGCACACTGGGGGGACTATTACCTGGTGGGAGAATAATTAGGATATTATTGCCTATGTGTGTGGAGGCATTATTACCCATGGAAGGTCTAGCACCTGCTGGGGAAGGGGGGGATAATAAGGACACTATTACATATGTGTAGGGGAGGGGAATTATTAACTATGGGTGGACTATTGCATGTAAGGGGACAATAAGGACACTATCACATATGTATGTGGAGGCGGGGGGCACTACTACCTATAGAGGGACTATTATCTGTAGGGGGAAGCATAATTAGGACAATATTAATATTTCTGATTTTCAGTGTGAAATCTGCACTAAATATTTACAGGAGAATATGCAAATCCGTTGTCCAAGATGTAATTAGGAGAACAATGTCTCTGTTCGCTGCCACTAGGACAGCTCCCTTAAACATCATGCATGACTTTTTCATAATCCTAATACCATGATGCGGGATTATTGCCAGACTAGTATATCTATCCTAAAAGAAACAGACTCCCAGCTGTGGATAGCGCTGTTTCAATCTGGTTGAATCTCATCAGCACAGCATAGAAAAACTAGTCTGGCTTATAAGTCTCCATACGCCAGCAAAGGTGGCCTGAAAAAACTCCTTAAGGAGTTTTCTTAATCCCTTAAATATTTACAGTAATTCTGCAATGTCTGAGAATATACTTAAAGTATCCTTGTATTTTCATTTAAATCTTCATGATAAGCTGTTATGTACATGAGGAGTAACACTATTCTGATCATTATGAGTCTGCAATACATTTTGCAGTTTACACCGTTTCCTTCTCTGGATACTATATCTATAGTTTGTAATTTTCTCTGATCTGGTCAGTGGAGACTAGCTGCCATACACTGTGCATAGTAAGTATGGGAGGATCTGCTCTATAATTGTCTGCCTCTTCCCAAAAACAGCCATAGGAGCATGAAGGACATATATAGAGAAGTACTAACCTATACTAATGTGAATAAAGTACTTTCATTGCCAAAGAAAGGTCACATTTAGCTACATCAAACTAAAGGTGGTTGCACACGGATGTCATCTGTGTGTCGTCCGTGCACTGGTCATGCTTCTACAGCCCCTTTCATTCAATATATAGGAGCCACAGAAACACAGACGCATAATTGGATAGGAAAAACCCGGATAGCACACTGACCATTCATACGGTCGTCTGCAAGAGGCTTAAGCTTCTGTTTTTTTTCTATTATCTCTTGCACTGTTTGCTCACTCCAACCCTTTGCCCTATTCATTGGTTTCTATAGACATGTATAATCTAGACATGTAACATTCAGTGACTTCTGAGATGGATACAGCAGGATTTTCAGAGGGAACGTCAGTTTATCAGGACAGGGAGCAGGAAAACAGCCACATAAAAGTGTAGAAAGGCATTTTTCTCTGATAACTCACCTGTATTTAAGATGGCCATATAATGTAGAGCTGTTATCTCTGTTCCTATGTAACCAGAGGCTTTACTTCATGCTGGCTTTTGTTATTATTGCAGCAAGATGATTTCCTTCTTACACAGTCAAATGCAGAAGGAAACTTTATTAATCTGAACATGGAAAAGTAACTAGAGTTCTATGAAAGCAGAGCAAATAGCGGACATTACAGATACACACACACACTACACACACACTACACACACACACACACACTACACACACACATACACACACACTATACACACAAACGCTTTGGGGCATATTCAAAATTGCCCCATGAAACATATATATCATAAGGCCTGCACTACATTTATCAATTGTTTTAACAACTTGTCCAACGAGGGTCGGATTTTTTGAGAAAAGTGGGAGAGTGTGGGCAGGAATTGTGGGGGGACAACCGTATCCTAACTAATTTAATATGTTACACCAAAAATCGCCGTAAATTCTAGCTGAAATCTAAGCCAGTTCCATTACTTTTCCGCAGACTGTATAAGTGAATACAGTTCATTAGCTCACAGGTGACATCTCTCATTGTAAACAGTCACTTTCTTTTTTTTCCCCCCATTTTGCCCAAATCCATGATGTGCCTGTGCAGAATTATAGATATTGTTAGATCCTCCAATAAGAAAAGGAATTGTCTTTAGAGGTGTTTGCAATATACAGAGCATGGTGTACCATAATTCTCCTTTTATTCTATTTAATATTCATACCCTCCAGGACAAGTATTCCACCTTTCTTCTAAGCGATTTTTTTTTGTTTTTATTTAAACTTTGTACCTCTAATATTCTTCAACCCATGATATGTACAGTGAAATGGCTGTGTATATCTTGTATTGATAGAGTGCATGTATTTATCTAATCTTTATCTCTGTATTTACTTTTATCAGTAAACTGAGTTTTTGAAAAAAAACAAAAAACAAAACAAGAGGAGCTATATTGTTTCCACACCTTGGGGACTAATTTTTATGAAAGTTGGCGTAGCAGAGTGGAGATCAATGTAGGCCAAGGCAGGGATTCCATAGATTGCCAAATTTTCTGTAGCTCATGCCAGTTTTCTTTTGTGAGCTACAGAAAATTTGGCAATCTAAGGTTATACTATAAGTCTACTCTAGTCTGTGTCTCGTGTAGAGTTCAATTCTGGTGCACTATATTAACAGACCAAAGCCTCTTAATAATTCAGGTGCGTCTTGTGTCAGCGGGATAATTGATTAAATCTGCCGTAGGAAATGTCTTAATTAATTCTCTGCATTGTTTATTTTTTTTCAAAATTTTTATATAGGTTTTGTCTTATTGTGGTAATATTGATTCATTTTAGATCATTGGAATCATAAAATGGGCACCTGCTGATAGTAGTTACACTAAGCTAAAATTTAGTGTGTGATTCCACTAAGGGTAAGTTCACATGGGGTATTTTGGACCGGAATCTGAGGCAGAGGCTGTGCAGTGCACCGGCCGATGCAGTGCACCGGCATCCAGTTGCACACTCCGCTCCGGATTAGGCCCAATGAATGGGCCTAGTCGGGAGTGTCTGCAGGCCAAATTGCGAGGTGAAACGGCCTGAAGAATGAGCACCTCGCTTGTTCCAGCTCCCGGAAAAAACACCTGACCGGCTCCCATTGATTTCAGTAGGAGCCGCCTTTTTTAAAAACTCTGTGTGAACTTACCCTTAAAGTTTCTCTTCCTTTATGTGTGATATTCCATCTTGCTTGGAGTGCAGATTAGACTTCTTTTGTTCTGGAGCATATGGAGTTAATGCTTTTACCCCTGGTGACCAGTGATTTTTGTAATATTTATTTATTTGACAATAATAAAGTATAAGATTCTTTTCTCTATACTTAGGTTATTTCTAATGGTTTTGAAGTTACCCAGTCTGACATACTAGGAAATTATTAGGCTTGTCAAACCTCAGTTTAAAGCCTTATTATGATGTTTTGTTCTATAAAACCTAAAAAAAATTATCTTGACATTTTTATATACTATTGTTTGCAAAGTTTCAACAAAAAATGCAATTCTTGCCTTAAGCTCAAAAAAAAAAAAAAGTAGACAAACACTTAACATTAGCCATAAGATGTTTATGAAATGTTAATATACCCACTTAGTACCAGCGATGGGGAATACCATGGGCAGAACTACAGGCAAGTCTGGCAAGGCTGGTCCTCTAGATGCTAAGTGCCAGGGGTTGGGCCAAAAAACTACTCCAGCCTAACTAGAGGATCTAGAAACAGGACTATGGCAATGATCTGAATCTTTGCACTGGGTAAAAGAAAGCCAAGCTATGACAAACTAAGCCAAGCAAATACCCAGTAGTAAGTTGATCCTCCCGGAAAACTGGCAACCTAGTGCTTGAACCTCAAACTTCATCAATCTTTCAGCAATTTAGGAGCTCTCCTCTCCTGTCTTTCCTTCTTGTGCTGTCAGCCATCATTACACAGAGATTCCAATCACATTTCCTGCTATAAAAATATATGTAAATAAAGCTAATAGTTTTTTTTTTTTAACACAGTGACTGACAGTACAGATGTTTGTTCACTTTAAGGAATAATTTAAGACATAGCTGAGGAAACTATCGCGTATTTCAGAATTAATTAAAAAGATGTCAAATTCTGTGTAGAGGTTCCATAGTACAGGCAGTGCGTTCAGACATAAAAGTATTTCCACATGCTGCTGATGGTATTAATATTATTATGCTTATAATTACTATTATTTTGCTTACTTACATAGCACCATCATATTCCATGGTGCTTTATAGAGATACTATCAACACTGTCCCAAGAAGGACTCACAATCTAAATTCCCTATCAGTATGTCTTTCAAGTGTGGGAGGAAACCGGAGCACCCAGAGGAAACCCACAAAAACATGGGGGGAACATAAAAACTCCTTGCAGATGTCGTTCTTGGATTCGAACCAAGGAATACAGCGCAGCAGAAATTGCATGAAAACTTCCCAGTTCAATTAAAATAGGTGAACTCCACAGATTCTGGAGCACTGATCAAGATCTGTGTATTATAAATGTATGTTATTATAAATGTATGTGATCCAATTTTCATCAATTTCTTCCACCTACTGCTTATGATAGGATTCTCCCTATCAGCTCTTACAAGCAGAAGGTGGGATAGCAATGTCTCATAGAAGTATAGTGGAGGGTCTGCACGTAGCAGAGGCAGGCAGCGTGGACCAGATGAGTTTATAACTCTATCGTTTATGGACTAACCTACAATATTAGTGCATTCCTGGACAGTGCGGAATATATGTGGAGATATACTGAGAAACAAGGATGGAGGAGGTTTGTGGGGAGGGGAGGGGAGGTTCCTGAAAGCAGCCAGGAGATATTTGAAGGGTGATAATGTAATCGCTCACAGGAAGTCCTCAACACAGAAAAGACTGACATTTTGTCATATATGAATCCTCCAGAGTCTTCTGATCTGTGCTGTCTCTGGCTTACCCTTCGTTCACATCTGCATTCGGTATTCTGTTCAGGGAGTCCACATGGGCATGCCCCGAATGGAATACCAAACGCAATTGCAGGGGCTGTGCAGTGAAAGCACATGGACCCCATAGATGGGGGTCCTTGTGCTTTCTGTGCACTGCCCGCACAAATTATATCCGCATGATTCGTGCGGGCACAAACCGTGCAAACCACACATTGAATAATGGAGTAAGGAGCTGATGGTGACCTGCTGCACCATTGTAGTCAGCATGGTTTTAACCATGAATTCACCCATTTCATACCTCCCATAGTATAGTAGATATTGCTAACTAAAGGTGCTTTGGAGTATTTTGACTATCCCTGCTTATTCTTCCGATTTGCTGTATTATATTGCCCATATAATGTATTTGGCTATAGCCAATGTTAACAATATAGGCACAAATCTTAATTAATTAGCCAGTAGTTACCACAACTACTATATAGTTTATATACTATAAAAAGTGTTTACATGTAATGTGTGTGTATATGCAAACTTCTAAGTGAATTATTTTTCCTTACAGTTGATTTCAGTCTTCCAAGAACAGAGATGTTAATGTTTCCCTATTCCAAGTACCACCTTCTGGCTGTAAACCCTTGCAGTTGCTTCTTAAGAGAGCGTGTTATAGACATGTGGACTGTTTAAAAGCTGCCAACTGAAACCAGAAAGAAATTCATAAAACAGTTGTCTGCACTACAGGCCGAGTCCTCTCATGCTGCAGCTGCTGAGGGGAAGGGCTTGAGCAATTGGCGTTATAGACACACAGAGCCAAATGGTCCAAGTATCTCTACCCACCATGGTGTAAATATGTGAGGCTACAAGTGGTCTTGTAAGGCATGAAGTAGACAAAACTATTTGCGGATCTAATAAAAGATTACATTTAGACTATTAAAGTATTTATGTGTTTTTGCTGTTGCTTGAAGCTCAGACACTAAACTAAATACAATGAAAACTCTAAAGTCAAATTACAAGAGATCTCGAAAAAAAATTTATATTAAATGAAATATTTTATCATTGAGGAGACTGTCTCCGCACAGATGTATGCGAAATTGAGAATGGAGTCTATGCTTACCTCTGCGGTATCATGGTTCGCATTATTCTGTGAAGTTGACGTCATAATGAGTTTTTTA
The DNA here is from genome assembly GCF_031893055.1 of Leptodactylus fuscus. Taxonomy (NCBI): domain Eukaryota; kingdom Metazoa; phylum Chordata; class Amphibia; order Anura; family Leptodactylidae; genus Leptodactylus; species Leptodactylus fuscus. Next base: position 106,847,412 of record NC_134271.1, on the reverse strand, counting down.
ATATGCTGTGATGGTGACAATTACGCTTCAACTATTTTGCGATGTCACCATGTGCATTTTCAAAGTACTCGGACATCTGTGTCTGCATTATTCCTACACTTTCACATGACTTTATTTGAGATCAGTGTCTTTTTCTCCACTTTTCAGGCTCCTATCCTCCTCCACACACAGGGCCAGAGTTGGGGGGGGGGGGGGGGCTCCAAAAGGGCCCTGGGACCTGCAGCACCAGACCTTGGGTCTGATGATCTGGATCAGGGGAGCCCTAGTTACAAATGTATTGGCATGAAATGCATGCCAATACTGTGAACATCTATGATAGAGCAGGGAGTTGTAGTCCCTGTTCTGACTTAGATCACTGCATAGAAGCCTCTGGAGCAGGTCCTACACACAGGGAGCAATGTAGTGGCGTCATCACGCCCTGTTTGTAGGATCTGCCCCGGAGGCCACAAGCACAGAGAGGCTTCAGCATCAGGACTCAGCAGGGGAGCATGGTAAGGTAAATAAAAGTTTTATTATTCTCTAAAAAATTAAAGGGAAGGGCTTTATTACTGATAAGGTAAGGGTGGCACATATTTATTAACAGGGATTAGTTTTAATAAATCCAGGGTAATTTATAAGGGGAAGGGGGCTATTTATAAGGAGAACTTATCCTATTAATATTATAAAGGTGAAAGTTTGTGTGTTTGGATGTTTGTTCCTCAATCTTGCAAAACCCGCTCCACCGATTTGGCTGAAATGTTCCACAAACATAGTTACTACACAGGATTGCGCAATAGGCTACTTTTCGTCACAATAGCGCACATACATTTTTCCCAGGACCCCCACAAAACCCAAACTCACATCACTATCTCTGCAATCTCACACACTTTGGACCATAGCAAGCCACAAAATTCATATTACCCTCTATAGCAGAGGTTGGCAACCCCTGGCACACGTGCCAAGAGTGGCACTCCTGCCATATTTCACTGGCATGCCAGCAGGACAGGACCTGTAAGAGTTAAATGAAGTCGGAGCGTCCCTTCAGTGCTCTGCTAGAACTGAGGCATAAGGACACTCCCCTTCTCTCACTGCCCTCCAATGAGAGGGGTGCAGGAAACCCAGGGGGTGGAGCTTAATCGCTCAGGTCTCTGCCTGCTATAGTGATAGCTCCTGCCGTCTGCACCCTGCAGAGGTTCCCCGAGGAGGAGAGGAAGCTGCTAGCAAAGTGAAAGTAAAAAGCACACAGGTACCTTTGTTTAGTTCCTATTCTCATTAATGTCAGGCATTTGGGGTTATTAGTTTAGTGTTAGTAACTCCATGTGCCTCACATTAATAGGAATAAACCCCATCGTGTCCCTCATATGAACCCCTGTGTGCCCCATATAAAGGTTACTAATATGTGAGACATATGGAGGTACTAATAAAAGACCTCAATAATGAAGATACTTAATCACCTCCAAGTCTCACATATCAGTAACTCTTACACAAGGGTTAATGTGAGTGACATGATGGGGTTAATTGCTATTAATAAGAGGCGCATGGAGTTGCTAAACTGTCATGCACAGGGCCAGACTTTTATCTACAATTGTGGATAAAACTATGGTCCTGTACATTTCAACGGGCCCATACACTGTGTGTCCGGGACAAATTCAGCTGTAAAATATAGAGCAGCATTCAACACAAAAGTCTCACGTATTCTCAGAATTACAGCAAAAACAAGATACACAGTTACATTTCATATCTCATAACTTATACACAGTACGAAAACCTTACCCGCGCCTGTATTTACCCACTTCTACAATCACCGCAGACGAAGCTAGTTGTTAATAACCCTAGGGGAGCTATTAGGATGAGAAGGACTAGTTCCCCTAGCTTTATTAACAATAGATCCTCCTTAAACCCCCCTCCCCATTTATTCTGAATAGTTCCTTCTTACACATTGTAAGCCGATGGCTGGTCAGGTAATGGAGGGGGTGTACATCTCACCCACACTTTGCGCTTGTTCCTGCAGCGGCTCAGCTGTTGAGTCTCCTCGTCAAGGAGGCTTAAGAAGCCAAACTCTGGCAAAGTCTGCTGCTGGAGCTGGCTTCTTAAGCCTCCTTGATGAGGAGACTCTCAACAGCTGAGTTGCTGCAGGAACAAGCGCAAAGTGTAGACTGAAGGGGGGGGTGGGGGGTGGAATGACAGGTCCCACTACCAACCTACCTGCCATTCCTAAAAATAGGAATAATAGGAGGTAATAATTCTCCCCAGTATAGTGGTACACACATAGAAGTTGCACAACTATATATATCTTTACAATTTTCGTTTAGTATTCCTTATGTTTTAAGACTATACCATTGCCGCTGGAAGTGCAGCCTTGCCTTCTGAAATGACTGAATATCATGGTGTTGTTGATATATCAGGATATGGGGCCCTGCTTTTAATTTTGTCCAGGGCCACACTTTGTGTAAAACTGGACCTGGGTGAGTATAGCCGTTTATATTTCTACTCACCTCCCCTGGTGCTGCACAAGTTTGACCTCTAACTATTGGATTATTACAACAAGTAGTGGCTGATATTTTACTCACTGATCCCGGCACTTGTTACGTGTGGCCTCTACTTCCACCTCCAGGGTGAAAACACTGAAAAACACTGCAGCGCCCTCTGGAGGAAGAAGTGGAGGCTAGTCTGGACAATCTGTAAGCGGCTCATTAAAAAAATGCCACCCCTCAGTTTATGCCAGGAGATCATAAGGTCAACTCATGGCAGGTGCAGTCCTGGTACTATGTAAGTTGCCAAATAGTGACCCCTAATAGTCAGATAGTGTCCCTCAGTCAGATATTGCCTGTTAGTGACCCGGATACCTTTCTACACTACAAAAATCCACTAGTAGGGAGCTCTGCTTGGGACAATGAGCGATGACAATATCTGTAAAGTGCTGAAGAATATGTTAGTAGAGATGAGCGAACACTAAAATGTTCGAGGTTCGAAATTCGATTCGAACAGCCGCTCACTGTTCGAGTGTTCGAATGGGTTTCGAACCCCATTATAGTCTATGGGGAACATAAACTCGTTAAGGGGGAAACCCAAATTCGTATCTGGAGGGTCACCAAGTCCACTATGACACCCCAGGAAATGATACCAACACCCTGGAATGACACTGGGACAGCAGGGGAAGCATGTCTGGGGGCATAAAAGTCACTTTATTTCATGGAAATCCCTGTCAGTTTGCGATTTTCGCAAGCTAACTTTTCCCCATAGAAATGCATTGGCCAGTGCTGATTGGCCAGAGTACGGAACTCGACCAATCAGCGCTGGCTCTGCTGGAGGAGGCGGAGTCTAAGATAGCTCCACACCAGTCTCCATTCAGGTCCGACCTTAGACTCCGCCTCCTCCGGCAGAGCCAGCGCTGATTGGCCGAAGGCTGGCCAATGCATTCCTATGCGAATGCAGACTTAGCAGTGCTGAGTCAGTTTTGCTCAACTACACATCTGATGCACACTCGGCACTGCTACATCAGATGTAGCAATCTGATGTAGCAGAGCCGAGGGTGCACTAGAACCCCTGTGCAAACTCAGTTCACGCTAATAGAATGCATTGGCCAGCGCTGATTGGCCAATGCATTCTATTAGCCCGATGAAGTAGAGCTGAATGTGTGTGCTAAGCACACACATTCAGCACTGCTTCATCAAGCCAATACAATGCATTAGCCAGTGCTGATTGGCCAGAGTACGGAATTCGGCCAATCAGCGCTGGCCAATGCATTCTATTAGCCCGATGAAGTAGAGCTGAATGTGTGTGCTAAGCACACACATTCAGCACTGCTTCATCAAGCCAATACAATGCATTAGCCAGTGCTGATTGGCCAGAGTACGGAATTCGGCCAATCAGCGCTGGCTCTGCTGGAGGAGGCGGAGTCTAAGATCGCTCCACACCAGTCTCCATTCAGGTCCGACCTTAGACTCCGCCTCCTCCGGCAGAGCCAGCGCTGATTGGCCGAAGGCTGGCCAATGCATTCCTATGCGAATGCAGACTTAGCAGTGCTGAGTCAGTTTTGCTCAACTACACATCTGATGCACACTCGGCACTGCTACATCAGATGTAGCAATCTGATGTAGCAGAGCCGAGGGTGCACTAGAACCCCTGTGCAAACTCAGTTCACGCTAATAGAATGCATTGGCCAGCGCTGATTGGCCAATGCATTCTATTAGCCCGATGAAGTAGAGCTGAATGTGTGTGCTAAGCACACACATTCAGCACTGCTTCATCAAGCCAATACAATGCATTAGCCAGTGCTGATTGGCCAGAGTACGGAATTCGGCCAATCAGCGCTGGCCAATGCATTCTATTAGCCCGATGAAGTAGAGCTGAATGTGTGTGCTAAGCACACACATTCAGCACTGCTTCATCAAGCCAATACAATGCATTAGCCAGTGCTGATTGGCCAGAGTACGGAATTCGGCCAATCAGCGCTGGCTCTGCTGGAGGAGGCGGAGTCTAAGGTCGGACCTGAATGGAGACTGGTGTGGAGCGATCTTAGACTCCGCCTCCTCCAGCAGAGCCAGCGCTGATTGGCCGAATTCCGTACTCTGGCCAATCAGCACTGGCTAATGCATTGTATTGGCGTGATGAAGCAGTGCTGAATGTGTGTGCTTAGCACACACATTCAGCTCTACTTCATCGGGCTAATAGAATGCATTGGCCAATCAGCGCTGGCCAATGCATTCTATTAGCGTGAACTGAGTTTGCACAGGGGTTCTAGTGCACCCTCGGCTCTGCTACATCAGATTGCTACATCTGATGTAGCAGTGCCGAGTGTGCATCAGATGTGTAGTTGAGCAAAACTGACTCAGCACTGCTAAGTCTCTGCATTCGCATAGGAATGCATTGGCCAGCCTTCGGCCAATCAGCGCTGGCTCTGCCGGAGGAGGCGGAGTCTAAGGTCGGACCTGAATGGAGACTGGTGTGGAGCGATCTTAGACTCCGCCTCCTCCAGCAGAGCCAGCGCTGATTGGTCGAGTTCCGTACTCTGGCCAATCAGCGCTGGCCAATGCATTCTATTAGCCCGATGAAGTAGAGCTGAATGTGTGTGCTTAGCACACACATTCAGCTCTACTTCATCAGGCTAATAGAATACATTGGCCAATCAGCGCTGGCCAATGCATTCTATTAGCTTGATGAAGCAGAGTGTGCACAAGGGTTCAAGCGCACCCTCGGCTCTGATGTAGCAGAGCTGAGGGTGCACAAGGGTTCAAGTGCACCCTCGGCTCTCCTACATCAGAGCCGAGGGTGCGCTTGAACCCTTGTGCAGCCTCGGCTCTGCTACATCAGAGCCGAGGGTGCGCTTGAACCCTTGTGCACACTCTGCTTCATCAAGCTAATAGAATGCATTGGCCAGCACTGATTGGCCAGAGTACGGAATTCGGCCAATCAGCGCTGGCCAATGCATCCCTATGGGAAAAAGTTTATCTCACAAAAATCACAATTACACACCCGATAGAGCCCCAAAAAGTTATTTTTAATAACATTCCCCCCTAAATAAAGGTTATCCCTAGCTATCCCTGCCTGTACAGCTATCCCTGTCTCATAGTCACAAAGTTCACATTCTCATATGACCCGGATTTGAAATCCACTATTCGTCTAAAATGGAGGTCACCTGATTTCGGCAGCCAATGACTTTTTCCAATTTTTTTCAATGCCCCCAGTGTCGTAGTTCCTGTCCCACCTCCCCTGCGCTGTTATTGGTGCAAAAAAGGCGCCAGGGAAGGTGGGAGGGGAATCGAATTTTGGCGCACTTTACCACGTGGTGTTCGATACGATTCGAACATGGCGAACACCCTGATATCCGATCGAACATGTGTTCGATAGAACACTGTTCGCTCATCTCTATATGTTAGTGCTGTATAAGCAAAACCAATAAGTGAAATAATTAGGTAGTGATATTATCATGTAACCTGTGCCCAGATGCTGGAGTCCTCTACTCTTTGCTGAGTGCGGCCCTCTTCCAAGTTTTGTTATGGAGCCCTGTGGATATGAGCTTCTGTAGTCTGTTTCCTATTATTATACAAGATCCCCGGTCTCCTGTGTTTAGTCGCTCTTGTGGATACTTCAGTCTTCTTTCAGGTAGGATGTTGTGAGTAGATATGAGGACACTTCTAATGTTATTGTCCCCCATCAGGGAGACTGAACCCCATAATACATGTAATGTAACCTGGGACAGGAGATAACATTATGGTATCACAATGATTAGAGTTATGATGCTCACTATATATGGTGCCCCCTATAGTCTCCTGTCCTGCGGGAGCTGCTGCCATACATATAGCTGATTCACTTTATTACTGTATATACAGATATTGGAATAAAAGACTAAAGACTAAAAACTAATTCAGACACAAGACAAAAAACCACAAAAAGGTGCAAAAGTCTCATTGACAGATACAGGAATCGTTGGAATGCAGCAATTGCCTCAAAGAGTTGTGCAACAAAATATTAAGTTAAGGGAACCATCATTTCTGTCTAGACCTGTTTCATGACTTTTTTTCAAAAAAAATCTGTTGAAGTGAAAAGCAATGTCTGACTTTCATTTGTTCATTTTCATAAAATTTTTATTTATTATTTTTGTCAGATTCAAGTTATTTCTGTGACCATTGTGGGTTTTTCTGTCAGTAAACGAGGGCGACCAACAGTTTTGTCCACGTGTGTACATATATTTATTTATTAGGAGGATCTATTATTAATAAAGCCAGGGGAACTATTAGCCCTCCTTATTATTAATAGTTCCTCCTTATAAATAAGCCCCCCTTATATATAATAGTCCCCCCAGCCTTATTAATAGTGAGTCTAAGTTCACATCTCTGTTGAAATAGACCGTAATGGCATCTATGCCCTATCTTTCACCCAAAAAATACAGAGGAAAAAAGTCCTCCTTGCAAGACTTTTCTCTCCATTTTTCACGTGTAATATATATATATATATATGTGTGTGAGAATTATTATTAATAAGGCAGGGGAACTAATATATATATATATTTTATAGATGTATATATATATATATATATATATATATATATATATATATATATATCAGTATTGATAAGGGGGAGCTATTAATAATAAGGCCAGTGGGAGAACTATCAATAAGGAGGGACTATTATTAATGAGGCTGGGGAAACTATTACTTATAAGGGGGCTATTTATAAGGGAGAACTATTTCTTATAAGGGGATAGTATTATTGATAAGGGGGAAGTTTTATTTATAACAAGGAACTATTATTAGTAAAGGGGATTGATTTATAAGGGAGAACTAACTATTATTAAATCACTATTTTACAAGGCTTTTTCAGCCACAAACTGATTTTTTGTTACTGATAGGGCATTAGTATATGTGAGCCTATCCTCTGGGTGCTGCTATTACTGCTATTTATGCAAGTAATAGGAGTGGAACAGCAGCCCTATCCACTGTATGGTGGTGGTCCTGGGTAATTACACACTATTCCTATTACTTGAATAGGAGCCGTGCAGCATCCTGTCCACTGCAAGCTGCTGGAACAGCTTATATGTGCGGGGTTCAGGTGCCGAAGCCTGATGGATCACATACTAATGTCCTGTTCTGTAGATAGGTTAGGGACAGAAAATCCCTTTAGTTGATTTGATGTTTATTAGGATAGAAGTATTGTGTAGTGCACAGCTATTGTCTTTGCATCACTGTGTACTATAATGAGGTAGTCGCTGTATGGAGGTAGTGTGCTACTGGGCCTTGTATAGAGGTATTGTTGATCTATATATGATTTATTTTCTTTGAGAATTGTCTGTATAGTGTTAATAATTCTCCCCACTATAGAGGTACACACATAGCGGTTTCACAACTATATATATGTTTACAACTTTTTTTTGTTCTCCTGATCTTTTAAGACACTGGAAGTGCATCACTAACTTCTAAGGTGACAGAATATGATGATGTTGTTGGGGCATTTGGCATTTCTCAGGGACACATTTTGCCTAAAACCAACCCTGACTATACATAAAAGTCTATGAAGAGGGGAAAGGGAGGAGCAGACAAATGAGAAAGAAACAGAGAGACACACACAAAAATACTCAACAACGTAAATAGAAAAACATAGCGGCATTCATATTTTTTTTCACTTTTTAGCCCCACTAGGAGACTTGAACATGAAAACTTTGAACACTTCTGTAATATATTGCTGACAGGTATCATGCAAAGAGGTCACATGTTGATTATAAATATTGTTGCATTTTGTGTCTGCAGCTCCTATAAGATAATCCTTTAATAGGCGCACAATGGGGAAATTTCAGTGATACAGTATCATGGAGGGTACAGTAGTATATAGCAAGAGAGAACTACAAGCTCATGGCTGATAAATACTAGGAATCATAGTAACTAAAAGGAAAGAAAACAAAGACACACTGCAGGATCATTCAGTTCTCTGTGCAAAGTGATGTTGATAATACAGCTCAACTGCGGTTGGAGGACACGAGATCCTATGCAGACCTATGTATATCAATGGTAACAGACTACAAACAAAGCATGTGTTGTCATACTCCCTTTTGTCTTTCATCATCTTCCTGTTTGGATACATTTATTAGATTAACTAGAAGCATGAGATATATACACCATTTGTAGTGTAAATGGAGACACATAGTTCTGCAGAAGTGCTGTAGACACAAAGCGGTTGGAATTTTGAAATCTATTTGCAAAATTCCTTTCTTTTTCGTTTCTGCAACATGGGGCCTCAGCCTAATAGTAAATTAATTTTATATATTTATGCTAGAGTCATTTGTCATCTCTTTGTATGTACTATAAAGAAGATCTGTTCTGTTCTCTCATAGTAAAGCAGTTGAGTAAATATACTGAAATGGAATATACTGAGATGAACTTGAGGTGCTGAGAAAACATGTTTCCATGACTGCATGAGCCGGCTGACTCTTTCCACCTACACAAGGATTAAATCCTTCTTACCTGCTGTATAGCTGCCAGTTATGACTCTTAAATAAATGTACTTTCACTGGACGTTACTGTAGTTAATACATGAAGGACATGATTTAGGTAATTCTGTCATAATCATACTATTATAAAATCATACCGACATATTCTGTTATTTCCATAATAGTTTTTTTTTTTTGAGATTGTGAACCCCATATAGAGCTCACAATATACATTTTTTTCCTATTAATATGTCTTTGGAGTATGGGAGGAAATCCATGCAAATATGGTGAAAACATACAAACTTCTTGCTTCCCTTAAAAGTGACCTATGGATGCTATAGTAGCATGTGTTTATGTACACACAAGTGTCTCTGGATCCATACGAAAATAGGAATTACCGTATTTTTCGGACTATAAGACGCACCCAGGTTTTAGAGGAGGAAAATAGGGAAAAAATTTTTTGAAGCAAAAACTGGTAAAATATTTAATATATGGGAGTTGTAGTTTTGCAACAGCTGCAAGGCCACATTGACAGGTGACCCTGCAGCTGTATGGGGATGCATAGAGTGTTTTTTTTTTTGCGGGTCCAGAAGTACTTTTTAGTTATACCATTTTGGGGAATATCTATTGCTTAGATCACCTTTTATTGAAAAAAAAACCCGGTGGTTTATTATATATGATTTTCTACTTTTATATATATATTCTAGGGACAGGAGGTGATTTATAACTTTTATTTATTTCATATTTTTATTATATATTTTTAAAGCTTTTTTTTTTTTTTTTTTTAAACTATTCTATTCCCCCCCCCCCCCCCCGGGGCTTGAGCCTGCGGTCACTTGATTGCAAGTCCCATAGACGGCAATACATCTGTATTGCCATCTATGGGACATTCTGTGTATTAGTATTACGGCTGGTCATAGAGACCAGCCGCAATACTAATACAGCAGTGACAGGCCTGGGAGCCTCATTAGGCTCCCGGCTGTCACCCGAACAGGTCGGCTCCTGCGATACCGCCGCGCAGGAGCCGGCCTGCAACTCTACAGGTACGGGGCCGGTGGGGACCGGCCCCGGGGGAGAAGGGGCCGCTGATACAGACTGCAGACCTGGCATCCGCTGTACTAGAGAGGTGGATGCCGGGGAGGGATAGACGCCGGGGCCTGAGACATCGCTGCCCTGCCCTGCCCTGCATGAAGCCAGCGGCGGGGGGATGGAGGAGCTGCTGCTGGCTTCATGCAGGGCAGAGGAGCGCAGCAATGTCGCAGGCCCCGGCACCTGTAATTGCGTCTATCACTTGCCGGCTTCCGCCTCTCTATTACAGCGGATGCCAGGCGCCACATTCGGCCTATAAGACGCACCCTTCTTTTCCCCCCAAATTTTGGGGAAAAAAAGTGCGTCTTATAGTCCGAAAAATACGGTAACTCACATCTGGTGCAAATAGAGGGGGAAAGGAGGGAAATCCATTTGGGACCTAGCCAATGGAGTCATGGAGCCTCAGACCACGTTGGCACCCAAACTTGGTCCAATAGTATTTATCATGCCATATAGAAGTCTGCAGGTAGCAAAAGTGACAACTTGGCATCGCTGTGCAACTAACAGAGTAATAGAGGAACATCCAGACTAAGGTTCTAGATTCTTGTTTTAGAAATGTCGTACTACGTGTTTCAACCCAGGACCTGTGTCCTTGTCATGTACCTGATCCAACCATCTTTGACATTACACTAATGAAGAAATAGGGTTTACAAATCTGGATAAAACGCTGGATAAAACAATGTACTCAGTAAATATGGGCCACTGTGGAAACACTCTTTTGATAGTGAGATTTCAGCTCTGAGGTTTGTAAAACTGTAAATGTAATTGTGGATTATAATACAGTACAGGAAAAGTAAAGGATAAGTAATGTCATGTATTTATAAACTCAACCTTTTTTTTGCAAACTCTGAAATAAAGTTGAAAGACTGACATGTGAAAGGTATTTAGTAATGTTCCTGTTGCTTTAGAATAATGTATAACGTATAATGCTACACTGTATATCCAGGCTATAGAAGCTGGAGCTGTTTTGTCCCATTTTGCAGCATTGTAATACACATAAATTGTAATTTTTTTGCTGCCATCTGAATTTCCTCAAAGTGACTATGTAGAGAGAAAGTGAATATATAGCACTAAAGTTATTCACTGCATACATTTTATGTGATGTCTCTGGGTCATAAGCATAATACGCATATCCTTTACTAAAAGAGGCTGTAAGAAAATAACAATAATATGAGATGTTTTTTTCAGTTTTTCTAGATATATGGCCATGCGCTTTTTGGACCAGGGTCTGTTTTATGCTAAATGAGCTCCTTGACAGAAGTCATAATGGGGCCTTCTACATAATGAATTACCTATAGCTAATTAGATTTTCACATGCCTTATTGCCAGCTATAGTTCACATGACAATGTGAACACTGAACATACCACACCGCCAGTTACATTCTACAGATATCATTACATAAGCCACCCACCACTTTGACCCCCTCCTTTCCACCCATTTTTGTGGCTTTTGATGTAAATCATTCCTACAAGAGTCCCTACAGTACTTGCTCTTGTGTCTGTTTATCATAATGTAAATTCTCTGATGTGGACCACACTGTAAATATGAAGACAATCTCTGTACAGTACTGCAGAGAATGTTGGCAATGTGAAATCTAAAAGAAACCCCACAGGGTATACCAGCCCCTTTACTGGCCCCCAAACAGTATACCACCCCCTGTACTGACCCCCATGGTCTACTTCCCTCTTTACAGGCCCCCACATAGTAAGACGCTTCCTTTTATTACCCCCCACACAGTATACTAACCCATTTACTGACCCCCATGCAAAAAAAAAACCTTTACAGTATACCTCACCCTATACTGGCCCCTATGTGGAATACTGCCCCCTTTACAAGCCGCACACAGTAAAACATCATCCTTTACTGGCCTCCATACGGTATAATGGGGGCTAGTAAATTGGGTGTTATACCAAGTGGGGGCCAGTAAAGGGGGCGCAGTACAGTGTTCGGGCCAGGAAAGGGTTTTATACTATGTCAAAAGTGCTATGGGTCCTGGTCTTTGCTAGTTACCCCCCTGCTGAAGGCATAGTAATGAGGCCATTCTCTATGGCTGCAACACTGTCACGATTATTAGTTCAGTATGATCTTGTGGTAAGAACAACTTTATGCTGGGCCAGTGTTTTATGAGATACAACTAAATGATGCATTTGATTCGGAGCCCAGTATGTAGAAACTTCCCACCATTTCTGAAATGATCCACCTGTCAATTTGGTGATGGGAACTGGGGCACGAGGAATAACTATAATGGGACTCTCTAGTGTTTACCCCAGTTTCTCTTTAATGATGCTACTTGTATTATGCAGAGCGGGGTATAAGATTACATTGACGTCCATTGAACAAGCCCATCAGCAGGGAAGGGAGTAATAGAGGCAGTGGTTTTTCACATACGTCACGATGTCTGTTGGCTGGAGGCACTAAGATGTATTGCAAAGAAAATTCCAGTGTCTTATTTCTACAAACCTAAGTTTAGCTCATGTGTCTGTAATAAAAATACATATGACGACTGGAACCAATGTCAGTGGTAAAAGTCAGTGTGTGCAATGAGGCAGCATATTGCAGCCTTTTTACAGATATCTTGTGTTCCTTGATTCAATATAGTTCAAGTTTATTTACCACTAGTGTAAGCGAAAAGTGTAAGCTTGTGCACATGGTAAAATAAATGTAGGCATGGATACAGATATGAAGAAAACATGAAAAACCTTGTTCTGCAGGTCTGCAGCAGCTAAGATGTGTATGAAGGTCTTCTACAGTATCTGAGACATCTATTTATTTGTTTCAGCAGCTGAGGGATGTATAAGGCGAAGGCCCATATAGCGGGCTGATCCTAAAAAGCGCTGTAGAAAAACCCATGGTTGATACCAGTGGCGTAACTAGGAATGGAGGGGCTCCGAGGCAAACATTTAACATTAACACGTATCACGTGTCTCCAATAAAGTATCTATCTGTATTATCATCGGTTGGTTCTAGCGAAAAAAAGACAAGGATGTAAATGGGCGATATCCATATGTACGAGTAATTTCCACAGTTGGAAACATACATCAGTATACAAAACAGTAGCATAATGGAAAGTTGTCCAGCTGATTCTATTCCATGCAATGCTATCAGGGCCATCGTAGTCTCTAGTATACCGTAACATATAGTACCCTCTATTGTATGTGTCATTGACAATGACAATAAGGTAATAAATAAGCTTGTTGTCCAGGTGGTGCTTACCTTACATAGAAAATCCAACAAGCGCCCGCAGGGTGCAAAAATGCCAATGGTAACGTTGGTGGGGTGGTAGCCCATCCAGTAGTGCAGCGTAAAGGACAAGAAGCTGTGCTCAGCTGTAGAGTGGTGCGTGGAGTAAATACTTGTATTTTTTTCCTTGACCATGTTACTCATATAACATAGCGGAGCAACCTGTTATATGTACCTGCCAACCTGTTATATGTACCTGCTTATCTCATGCATGACCATTGTGTATATATGTAATTTAGTCTGGATATTGTGAACCATATCACATCATTATCTATTTGATTTTACGAGGGTTATATAGTGTATACTTTGTAATTAGAGATGAGCGAACACTAAAATGTTCGAGGTTCGAAATTCGATTCGAACAGCCGCTCACTGTTCGAGTGTTCGAATGGGTTTCGAACCCCATTATAGTCTATGGGAAACATAAACTCGTTAAGGGGGAAACCCAAATTCGTGTCTGGAGGGTCACCAAGTCCACTATGACACCCCAGGAAATGATACCAACACCCTGGAATGACACTGGGACAGCAGGGGAAGCATGTCTGGGGGCATAAAAGTCACTTTATTTCATGGAAATCCCTGTCAGTTTGCGATTTTCGCAAGCTAACTTTTCCCCATAGAAATGCATTGGCCAGTGCTGATTGGCCAGAGTACGGAACTCGACCAATCAGCGCTGGCTCTGCTGGAGGAGGCGGAGTCTAAGATCGCTCCACACCAGTCTCCATTCAGGTCCGACCTTAGACTCCGCCTCCTCCGGCAGAGCCAGCGCTGATTGGCCGAAGGCTGGCCAATGCATTCCTATGCGAATGCAGACTTAGCAGTGCTGAGTCAGTTTTGCTCAACTACACATCTGATGCACACTCGGCACTGCTACATCAGATGTAGCAATCTGATGTAGCAGAGCCGAGGGTGCACTAGAACCCCTGTGCAAACTCAGTTCACGCTAATAGAATGCATTGGCCAGCGCTGATTGGCCAATGCATTCTATTAGCCCGATGAAGTAGAGCTGAATGTGTGTGCTAAGCACACACATTCAGCACTGCTTCATCACGCCAATACAATGCATTAGCCAGTGCTGATTGGCCAGAGTACGGAATTCGGCCAATCAGCGCTGGCCAATGCATTCTATTAGCCCGATGAAGTAGAGCTGAATGTGTGTGCTAAGCACACACATTCAGCACTGCTTCATCAAGCCAATACAATGCATTAGCCAGTGCTGATTGGCCAGAGTACGGAATTCGGCCAATCAGCGCTGGCTCTGCTGGAGGAGGCGGAGTCTAAGGTCGGACCTGAATGGAGACTGGTGTGGAGCGATCTTAGACTCCGCCTCCTCCAGCAGAGCCAGCGCTGATTGGCCGAATTCCGTACTCTGGCCAATCAGCGCTGGCCAATGCATTCTATTAGCCCGATGAAGTAGAGCTGAATGTGTGTGCTAAGCACACACATTCAGCACTGCTTCATCACGCCAATACAATGCATTAGCCAGTGCTGATTGGCCAGAGTACGGAATTCGGCCAATCAGCGCTGGCTCTGCTGGAGGAGGCGGAGTCTAAGATCGCTCCACACCAGTCTCCATTCAGGTCCGACCTTAGACTCCGCCTCCTCCGGCAGAGCCAGCGCTGATTGGCCGAAGGCTGGCCAATGCATTCCTATGCGAATGCAGACTTAGCAGTGCTGAGTCAGTTTTGCTCAACTACACATCTGATGCACACTCGGCACTGCTACATCAGATGTAGCAATCTGATGTAGCAGAGCCGAGGGTGCACTAGAACCCCTGTGCAAACTCAGTTCACGCTAATAGAATGCATTGGCCAGCGCTGATTGGCCAATGCATTCTATTAGCCCGATGAAGTAGAGCTGAATGTGTGTGCTAAGCACACTCATTCAGCACTGCTTCATCACGCCAATACAATGCATTAGCCAGTGCTGATTGGCCAGAGTACGGAATTCGGCCAATCAGCGCTGGCTCTGCTGGAGGAGGCGGAGTCTAAGGTCGGACCTGAATGGAAACTGGTGTGGAGCGATCTTAGACTCCGCCTCCTCCAGCAGAGCCAGCGCTGATTGGCCGAATTCCGTACTCTGGCCAATCAGCACTGGCTAATGCATTGTATTGGCGTGATGAAGCAGTGCTGAATGTGTGTGCTTAGCACACACATTCAGCTCTACTTCATCGGGCTAATAGAATGCATTGGCCAGCGCTGATTGGCCGAATTCCGTACTCTGGCCAATCAGTGCTGGCCAATGCATTCTATTAACTTGATGAAGCAGAGTGTGCACAAGGGTTCAAGCGCACCCTCGGCTCTGATGTAGCAGAGCCGAGGCTGCACAAGGGTTCAAGCGCACCCTCGGCTCTGATGTAGGAGAGCCGAGGGTGCACTTGAACCCTTGTGCACCCTCAGCTCTGCTACATCAGAGCCGAGGGTGCGCTTGAACCCTTGTGCACACTCTGCTTCATCAAGCTAATAGAATGCATTGGCCAGCGCTGATTGGCCAATGTATTCTATTAGCCTGATGAAGTAGAGCTGAATGTGTGTGCTAAGCACACACATTCAGCTCTACTTCATCGGGCTAATAGAATGCATTGGCCAGCGCTGATTGGCCAGAGTACGGAACTCGACCAATCAGCGCTGGCTCTGCTGGAGGAGGCGGAGTCTAAGATCGCTCCACACCAGTCTCCATTCAGGTCCGACCTTAGACTCCGCCTCCTCCAGCAGAGCCAGCGCTGATTGGCCGAATTCCGTACTCTGGCCAATCAGCACTGGCTAATGCATTGTATTGGCGTGATGAAGCAGTGCTGAATGTGTGTGCTTAGCACACACATTCAGCTCTACTTCATCGGGCTAATAGAATGCATTGGCCAATCAGCGCTGGCCAATGCATTCTATTAGCGTGAACTGAGTTTGCACAGGGGTTCTAGTGCACCCTCGGCTCTGCTACATCAGATTGCTACATCTGATGTAGCAGTGCCGAGTGTGCATCAGATGTGTAGTTGAGCAAAACTGACTCAGCACTGCTAAGTCTCTGCATTCGCATAGGAATGCATTGGCCAGCCTTCGGCCAATCAGCGCTGGCTCTGCCGGAGGAGGCGGAGTCTAAGGTCGGACCTGAATGGAGACTGGTGTGGAGCGATCTTAGACTCCGCCTCCTCCAGCAGAGCCAGCGCTGATTGGTCGAGTTCCGTACTCTGGCCAATCAGCGCTGGCCAATGCATTCTATTAGCCCGATGAAGTAGAGCTGAATGTGTGTGCTTAGCACACACATTCAGCTCTACTTCATCAGGCTAATAGAATACATTGGCCAATCAGCGCTGGCCAATGCATTCTATTAGCTTGATGAAGCAGAGTGTGCACAAGGGTTCAAGCGCACCCTCGGCTCTGATGTAGCAGAGCTGAGGGTGCACAAGGGTTCAAGTGCACCCTCGGCTCTCCTACATCAGAGCCGAGGGTGCGCTTGAACCCTTGTGCAGCCTCGGCTCTGCTACATCAGAGCCGAGGGTGCGCTTGAACCCTTGTGCACACTCTGCTTCATCAAGCTAATAGAATGCATTGGCCAGCACTGATTGGCCAGAGTACGGAATTCGGCCAATCAGCGCTGGCCAATGCATCCCTATGGGAAAAAGTTTATCTCACAAAAATCACAATTACACACCCGATAGAGCCCCAAAAAGTTATTTTTAATAACTTTCCCCCCTAAATAAAGGTTATCCCTAGCTATCCCTGCCTGTACAGCTATCCCTGTCTCATAGTCACAAAGTTCACATTCTCATATGACCCGGATTTGAAATCCACTATTCGTCTAAAATGGAGGTCACCTGATTTCGGCAGCCAATGACTTTTTCCAATTTTTTTCAATGCCCCCAGTGTCGTAGTTCCTGTCCCACCTCCCCTGCGCTGTTATTGGTGCAAAAAAGGCGCCAGGGAAGGTGGGAGGGGAATCGAATTTTGGCGCACTTTACCACGTGGTGTTCGATTCGATTCGAACATGGCGAACACCCTGATATCCGATCGAACATGTGTTCGATAGAACACTGTTCGCTCATCTCTATTTGTAATATATTGCACTTTGTGTTTATGGTCAGAACAGACCGAAAACGTTAACTCGCTCTACTTGTGAATAATTGGTGATCAAGTTCACGACTTTTGTGTGAAGTCCATTCTTCCATTGAGACTGGTTGGGGCCCTATCTTCACTCTGCTGGAAGGAATACTGCATCCCTGTAAACATGACCTTAGGGCGCAGTCACTGTTGTTTTGATACCCAAGGCTCATTTATTTTCAATGTTTTTCTTGCCAGACTATGGTCAGAATTATAGTTTGTGCTGACAAACAAATGCTTTTTCTTTGTCAATTTTTCTGATGATGTTTAGGCTGGAATCACACATGCACTGTTTGTGTCAGTGTCTTCAGCCAAATACAAGAATGTACAGAGAAGTTTCCATATTTGTATCAAGCTACATTCACAGGATAGTGATTAATGGCCATGTGACATCGTTTTTTTTTTACAGACTTCATACGGCAGCATTTGATTCAATGCCAGTGAATCTAATGCTGCTGTCCATCATAACCGACCATCAAAATATAGGTCATGTCCTATTTTTGTCCCTTTTCATGTATCCCTCCATATACACTAATGTTATGCCCCTCGGGTGTGTAAAATTTACTTTTTCATGGCCGTTTTGCACCTCTGTTATCTGAGTGGCTGCCTCAGAATCTGGTCCAAAAAATGGCTAGCCACGACTGGGTGCTGGTGCAGTGCAAACAGTGCACCGGCATCCAGTCTTAGCATTCTGCTCCGCATTAGGCCCAAATGATTGGTTCTACTCGGGAGGGAGTGTCTCGAGGTGGACATCTGCGGCTGAATCAGCTGCGGAATCCGCTTGAAGAAAGGGCATGTTGCTTCTTTTTTCCATGAGCGGGAACAAACCGCTTGTGGAAAAAGGAAGTGATTGGCTCCCATTGATTTCAATGGAAAGCATTTTTTTTTTTAGCTAGATTCTGTCGCGGATTCCACATCAAAATCCGGCCCAAAAACACCGTATGAACCTGGCCTTATATGTTTCTTTTTGAATCATTTCTGGTTTGGGCACAAAAAACAAGAACTGCTGTTTTGAAATACTCCAGAATGCTGGCTTGTGCCAAAAATTATCTAAGGCTAAAGCCCTATATGGCAGAAATGTAGTGTCTTTCCCGCTGCGGAAACACTGTGGGAAAAAAAGTTGCATTTTATAGTACCTGCAAAGCGAATGAAATTCTGACTAATCTCATCGATACATTGCAGAGAAAAAAACTCTGTGGAATAGCTACATTTTCAAAAACGCTCATGTTTCCGAAAATAGCGGCATGTCCTGTAGGTTTAATAAGGGAAGAATATCTACAAGCTCACCAAAAAGGCAATGAAAAATTATCTGCAGTATTTTTAGCTGCATTTCGCCTGAGGCTGAGACCCCATGTTGTGAAAAAACTGCTTTTTTGCTGCATTTTTTGAGCCAAGGACAGGAGTAGATTAAGGAGGGTGAAGTATAAGGGCTTCCTATATATTTCCTGTTTCTTTTGTGGTCACTCCTGGGTTTGGCAAAAAAAAAAAAAAAAAAAGCAAAATCTGCAACAATAAAAGACCAGCAGTGAATTTTTTTTCTGCAGAGATTTTCATAGATTTTTGCTGCATTTTTCTCTGTTTTTTTTCTTTCCCTAATTTAATATAAAGGGAAAATTCTCACAGTTTTGCAACTAAAATCAACATGCTGCATTTTTCAAACCAGGGTTTTTTTGTTTTGAACACTCCGCTTTTCCACGGCTCTTTTTTTCTGCAATGTGTAGATGAGATTAACCAGGATTTCATTCACTTTTCTGATATTATAAAACCAGCAGAGCATTAAAAAAGAAAAAGCCCTTGGGGGCCCCAAGTGGAGTAAACATCACTCCAAAGTTAAGAATCGCAGCAAATCCCATCCATATATTACAGAAAAATATGCGCAACAGAAATGGTGCAATTTTCAAAACCGTCATGGTATGTTCACATGGCGGAAAAAGAAGAGAAATTTCTCTTTATTTTCTGCTGCCATATTTGGCCGCAGTCTAGCCACGATAGACTGCTTATGCCTAATCAGAGTCTCAAGCTGCTGCGATCTCTGCCTCTGCTGCAAACCCTTAGGCCAGGTTCACACAGGGTTTTTTGGACTGAATTTGAAGCAGTAGCTGCCTCAGAATCTGGTCCAAAAAACGTCTAGTCGCGACTGGATACTGGTGCAGTGCATACAGTGCACCGGCATCCAGTCGCAGCATTCTGCTCCGGATTAGGCCCAAATGAATAGGCCTAGTCAGGAACGAGTGTCGCGAGGTGGACGTCCGCGGCTGAATCAGCCGCAGAATTCGCCTGAAGAAACGGCATGTCACTATTTTTTTCCGCGAGCAGGAATAAACCACTCATGGGAAAAGGAATTGACCAGCTACCATTGATTTCAATGGGAGGCGGGTTTTTTTTAGCCGGCTTCTGATGTGGATTCCGCATCAGAATCCAGCACAAAAAGCCCTGTGTGAACCCGGCCTTAGAAGGCCTAAAAACTGTGTGTCTAATGGCCCACGTTGCAGAAATACAGTGTTTTGGCTGCTGCGTTAATGCAGCAGAAAAATAAAACAATGCATTGTACAGCACCGGCAAAGTGAATAAGACTTTGTTGAATCAGACATCAGCTTTCTGATAATCTTATATAACATATAATAATGTGACCCCCATGAATGACCAGTAGTTACTAGAGATGAGTGAACAGCGTTCGATCGAGTACATGTTCGACTGGATATCAGGCTGTTCGAGATGTTCTATTCCAGTAGAACATCACGTGGCAAACTCGCTAAAAATTCGTATCCCCTCCCACCTTCCCTGGCACTTTTTTTGCACCAATAACTGCGCTGGGGAGATGGGACAGGAACTACAACAATGGAGATATCGAAAAAAAAAGTCGGAAAAAGTAATTGGTTGGCTAAATCAGGTGACCTCCAATTTATACGAATAGTGGATTTAATATCTGGTTCATATGAGACTGTGAACTATGTGACTGTGAGACAGGGATAGATGTACAGGCAGGGTTAGCTAGGGATTACCTTTATTTACGTGGGAATGTTACTCACACAGCTCTGTGGGGCTCTATCTGGTCGGGATGCCTGTCAGCAATATGCAGGAGCTGACCTTTTTCCCATAGGAAAGCATTGATCAGCATTGATTGGCCGAATGCCATACAGAGTACAGCATTCAGCCAATCAACGCAGGCTCGTCTGTGAGGAGGCGGAGTATAATATCAGACCAGAATGGAGACTGCTGTGGACCGATCTTAGACTCCGCCTCCTCCGGCAGAACCAGCGTTGATTGGCCAAATACTATACTCTGTATGGCATTCGGCCAATCAACGCTGGTCAATGCATTCCTATGCCGAGATGTAGCAGTGCTGGCCATGCGCTCAGCTCGACTACACCAGAGATGCAGCTGAGCTGAGCGCACGGCCAGTACTGCTACACCGGAGATGTGAACCCTGCTGCACACTCAGCTCTACTGCATCAGAGGTGTAGCAGTGCTGAGTGTGTGGTGAATACTCAGCTCTGCTGCATCAGAGATGCGCTGAACCCTGAGATGCTGAGTGTGCAGCAGGGTTCAGCGCATCTCTGATGCAGCAGAGCTGAGTGTGAAGCAGGGTTCAGCGCAACTCTGATGCAGCAGGACTGAGTTTTCAGCAGGGTTCAGCGCATCTCCTGACGAAGGCTGCAAAGCCGAAAATGCGCGTCTGGCACTGTGGAGTAAGTGCCTGTCCCTGATGGGATCTATTTACATCTCCAGCTTGGGTAAGCTATAATGCTATTCCATTTACACGGTTACTTATGGTGTGGGTGATTACATACCTATTGAATGAATAGTCCCATGCTGTGCAACTATCATATAGTGGTTACTAAATACCTAGAGTGCGTGCATTATATATGTGTTGGTTGATGTTCCAGCCTTGGGCTGTTTTGTACACCTTCAGTACTTTGTACTCAGCTTTATGTGAGATATAAAGACACCTACAGGGACAGTATTTCATCTTTGCACATCATTTGACCCAGTTTCTTTGTACATGTAAATTCTCCCTCATATGTCCCAAAATTTTTTATGTGTTTGTAATTTAAATTAATAAAATACTATTTAATGTAATTAAAACAGTATGTGTGAAATAAATTTCTATACATATACTAGATGTCATACTTACCTTTTTTCTTTTTTGTTGACATCTCTGATGCAGCAGAGCTGAGTGTGCAGCATGGTTCAGCGCATCTCTGATGCAGCAGAGCTGAGTGTGCAGCAGGGTTCAGCGCACACTCAGCTCTGCTACATCTCTAATGCAGCAGAGCTGAATGTGCAATGGTGTTCACATCTCCAGTGTAGCAGTGCAGGCCGTGCGCTCAGCTCGGCTGCATCTCGGCATAGGAATGCATTGACCAGCGTTGATTGGCCGAATGCCATACAGAGTACAGCATTCGGCCAATCAACGCTGGTTCTCGTGGAGGAGGTGGAGTCTAAGATCGGTCCACAGCAGCCTCCATTCTGGTCCGATATTAGACTCTGCCTCCTCACAGACGCGCCTCCAGCAGATCCAGCGTTGATTGGCTGAATGCTGTATTCTGTATGGCATTCGGCCAATCGACGCTGGTCAATGCTTTCCTATGGGAAAAAGTCAGCTCCCGCATATCGCAAGCTGACAGGGATCCCAATGTAATACAGTGACTTGGGCATGTTAGATGTCCCCAGACATGCTTCCCCTGCTGTCCCAGTTGCATTCCAGGGTGTTGGCATCATTTCCTGGTGTGTCATAGTGGACTTGGTGACCCTCCTGAGACGAATAGTGGTTTCCCCCTTAACGAGTATTTTTTCCCCATAGACTATAATGAGGTTCGATATCGAACACTAGAGTATTGAGCAGCTACTCCAATCAAATTTCGAACTTCAAACATTTCACTGTTCGCTCATCTCTAGTAGTTACTCCAAACACTCAAATAGTTTGCCACCGGGCAAAAATTACCAGTTTCTGATTCATGTATAGCTAAAACTTATGTATAGCCTGTGTGCCCTATATAAATAGGCTAATATTTATAATTGACTAGCCGGAGAACCCGGCTTCGCACGGGTCTATTTAATTTTTTTGTTTGTGTAGTGGCCCCATAAGAATTGCCCAGTTTTGCACTGGTGTATTTTGTCATTTGTGTGTGTCCATAAGTGTCATGCGATCATGTGTATCTCAGTTTGCACACTGAAATTTCCCCACTGTGGGACTATTAACCTTTTCGCTGCCAAGGGTCTCTGGAAATTTTGCACCTCCAGTAGCCAGAGCAATTTTCACAGTTTTGAGATGGATAAATCAAAGCTAAATTGCAACATTAAAAAAGCATCCAACCCCCCCATACCTATATATTTTCTTAAAGTAGACACCTGCAGCATTGTCTCAATGCCACTTGGTACTGTATACGAACAGGCACCTTCATGCAACTTTGATTTAAAGTGAATGTTTTATGAAAAAAATGCAAATAAATTTATATTAGCTGTTAAAAGTGGAAACCAAACAATAAATTATATGCACCAAACCTCCTAAAAATAAGAATTCAACATGTGCAGAGTTCATACATATCACTATGGCCTGCACCCGCATGCACGTGTCTTCAGAAAATTGCTAGAACTGGAAGGAACAAAAATCTGCTTTGAAGCTGGAAATGTTAAAAAAGTATCATCCTATAAAATGTAGGGATTACACACTGTGAAAAGCAAGTGAACCCCTAAACCCTATATATTTTTTGAAAGTAGACAACCTGAAGATTACATATATCTCAATGGGTCATCAATAGCCACATCCACCTTCATGCAACTTAGTGACAAACACAAAACATTTTTTTTTTAAATGCACTAAAACACATATTTGCACCTAAAACTCATGTTCAATCTCAGATTCATATACAAAATACATCTAAAATAATAAGTTAAGGTATATACAATGTGTATATATACTATATGTACCGCAAACATCAACTACAACAAGAGCTCGGACTCCCAAAAACCCTAATACAGAAGATAGGCAGGATTTTGCTGTTATTCACTAATATGTTATAAAGCTATACTGCACCTACCAAACTGTGACTGTGATACCAAAATCTAACTTTTTTGAGATTGCACAGCATACCGTATATAAAAACACAATTTAATAGTTCATATATACAACCACCTTCATGCAATGTTGCAGCACAAAAATTCAAATTTGCCACTAAAGTGCGGCTCAAGCAATCCCTTTCTGCAAACATAATGTACTTTCCAAAAAACTGCAATATGTGAGGAGTTCATACATACCACACATGTATATATTTACAGGGGCGGGTGTTAAAGAAACGCCAAAATCGCAGAAATGTGCCATTCCATTTTGTGCATGCAAATTAAATAGGACTTTACATAAAAATATTATTTTCCATCCCCCTATAAAAATTTTAGCAATCTATACGTTCATCTCTAGTGATAATAGTTTTTACTATTATTTTAGCATGTAACTGATATTGCTTGAGGCGTATTTTACTCTAGAAAGCTCAGATATGGACAGGGATTGGGTGAAATGTAAACTTTATTCATGACTTTGTATGTGTTGTGTAAGTGTTTGGTGCGACTTTTTTTTGGCGCTGCGACCTGGACAATAGTAAATGTCTGGGTCACAGCACCAACAACCTTCCTGGTTGTGTTCAGGAGGTATAACATAAGAATACCCCACTAGTAAAGCTCAGGGGGAATTATATTATACCTGTATGTGACAATCAGACAGCAAATCAGTATGCTATCTGATTGACAGGAGGGGGGAAATAGGGACTAAATCCCTCCTCCCCCTCCTCCTAGGGTCACATAGAGGTTGTCCACAAAGATTAGAGAAAATGCTTCTCTATCTCTGTGTCTCCGTGCAAGCTGCTGCAGCTGCAAGTCCTTCTCCCCTTCCTGTTTCACAATATTTCCCGAGACAGGAGGGGGGGGGGACAATTTAAAGTCCTGTATCTCAGGACTCGTTTGGCCTATGAAGATAATTTTAGATTCATTTTAAAGACGAGAATCTCATCTTTAAAATGAAACCATGATCTTCATAATAGCCCTTACAGATTTTTAGCGAATTGCTGTTAAAAACGCTGTCGGGAATTGAGATCTTCAATGAGATCTAAATCCCCAATAGCGTTTTCAACAGTGAATCGCTTTGGCACAGTAAGGGTTAACATGAAGATCTTGGTGTCATTTTAAAGATGAGATTCTTATCTTTAAAATGAATCTAAAATTATCTTCATAGGCCAAACGAATCCTGAGATATGGGCATCAGAAGTTAAGCACGTACCTCTACGTCCTCGGCTATGCAAGTGACACCCTGGGAGGACGTAGAGCTACGTGATTGGCAGTGAAAGGGTTAAAGGATTATTTTATCTTATATCAGTGAAAATCCTGTGATCGGTTGTTATGGATACCTGTGTGAATGTGACCTTGTGTAACAGTGTCATCCACAGCGCCCTACCCTATAAAGCTGATACACAACAGTGAAGAAAAATGATTGGGTTTCTATGGAAACCTAGAGTAAAGCTCTGATGTGTGATACTGTGTGCAGAGCCGCATATCTAATTCTCTGGCGTGTAGTACTGTGAGCTGAGATGTGTATCTTATCCTCTGATGCGTGTATCTCAGTTTGGATATCAGTGTTGGATTGTGAGTCTGGAGTTAGCGTGTGTATGGCAGTTGGAATATGAGTAAAAGACTTGCAGGTTTGTATTGGCTAATGCCAGTCATTGTTTTGGGAATACTTTATCACTCGAATAGTACGTCTGAGAGAGTTGAGGATCGGTCTTAAACATTCCGGGACATGTGATGTTTCTGTGTGCCAAACTTTGTGAAGATCGGTCAGTCGTTTGGTTGCGTATAAAGGACAGACAGACTGACAGAAATTCATTTTTATATATATAACAGATGAAATCATTGGACATATCTCCTGCAAAGTAGAATCTAATATATGGGAGCTATATTGCTCTCTAATGTGTAGGATCTAGAGATAGTTCTCCCAATGCAAGAGAGAAGAGTTAGCCCAACCAGCCCTGACAAATGCTAATGACTTTTATTTAGTGTTCGCTACCATGTTTGTGCCCCAATCGATAACCTTTCGCTCTAGATGTGTACTGCAGACGCATTTGTCAGGACTGGTTAGGCTAATTCCTCTCTCCTGTATCGGTTTCTTTGGTGTCTATTTGATAACTCCATTAAAACTCTGGAGAACTATCTAGCTCTTATATATTGGAGAGCAATATAGCTCCCATATATTTCCCTACAGGAAACAGAAATTATTTCTCTGAGTGAGCCGTACACGCGAGCGCTTCCCATTCACTTCAATGGGAGCGCTCGTAGAGAAAAAGCAGCCCATTCATTTCAATGGGGAGCGCTCGTATGCCGGCTCCCATTGAAATGAATGGGATCTGCTTTATACGCGCTGATTCTGAACGTGTTTTAACGTTCAGAATCAGTCAGCGTATCCGTAGTGTGAATGGGCCCTACGTCTAAGGCCCCATGTTGCGGAAACACACCTTTTTTTTGTTGCAGATTTTGTTGTGGTTTTTGAGCCAAAGCTAAGAATTAGAGATGAGCGAACAGTGTTCTATCGAACTCATGTTCGATCGGATATTAGGCTGTTCGGCATGTTCGAATCGAACACCGCGTGGTAAAGTGCGCCATTACTCGATTCCCCTCCCACCTTCCCTGGCGCCTTTTTTGCTCCAATAACAGCGCAGGGTAGGTGGGACAGGAACTACGACACCGGTGACGTTGAGAAAAGTAGGCAAAACCCATTGGCTGCCGAAAACATGTGACCTCTAATTTAAAAGAACAGCGCCGCCCAGGTTCGCGTCATTCTGAGCTTGCAATTCACCGAGGACGGAGGTTTCCGTCCAGCTAGCTAGGGCTTAGATTCTGGGTAGGCAGGGACAGGCTAGGATAGGAAGGAGAAGACAACCACAACAGCTCTTGTAAGAGCTAAATTCCAGGGAGAAGCTTGTCAGTGTAACGTGGCACTGACGGGCTCAATCGCCGCAACCCAGCTTTCCCAGGATCCTGAATGGAATACACTGTCAGTGTATTCCCGTATACCCGATATATACCCCCGATACCCGTTCCAACGGTGTGCCCCCCCACCTTCACCCCAGAAATACCCTGCAAGTCCCCTAGCAATAGAATTGGGGCTATATACACCCACTATTTTTGCTACTGCCATATAGTGCCATTGTCTCACTGGGAATTCAAAGAATATATTGGGCTTACATATAACTTCAATTCCAGGGAGAAGCTTGTCAGTGAAACGTGGCACTGACGGGCTCAATCGCCGCAACCCAGCTTTCCCAGGATCCTGAATGGAACACACTGACAGTGTATTCCCGTATACCCCAAATATACACCCCAAATCACCGTTCCAACGGTGTGCCCCCCCACCTTCACCTCAGAAATACCCTGCAAGTCCCCTAGCAATAGAATTGGGGCTATATACACCCACAATTTTTGCTACTGGTATATAGTGCCATTGTCTGACTGGGAATTCAAAGAATATATTGGGGTTACGTGCACCCACAATTTTTACTACTGGTATACAGTGCCATTGTCTGACTGGGAATTCAAAGAATATATTGGGGTTACGTGCACCCACAATTTTTACTACTGGTATACAGTGCCAGTTTCTGACTGGGAATTCAAAGAATATATTGGGGTTACAAATACCCTCATTTCTTGCTACTGCCATATAGTGCCAGTTTCTGACTGGTAATTCAAAGAATATATTGGGGTTACGTGCACCCACAATTTTTACTACTGGTATACAGTGCCAGTTTCTGACTGGGAATTCAAAGAATATATTGGGGTTACGAATACCCTCATTTCTTGCTACTGCCATATAGTGCCAGTTTCTGACTGGTAATTCAAAGAATATATTGGGGTTACGTGCACCCACAATTTTTACTACTGGTATACAGTGCCATTGTCTGACTGGGAATTCAAAGAATATATTGGGGTTATAAATACCCTCATTTCTTGCTACTGGTATATAGTGCCATTGTCTGACTGGGAATTCAAAGAATATATTGGGGTTACGTGCACCCACAATTTTTACTACTGGTATACAGTGCCATTGTCTGACTGGGAATTCAAAGAATATATTGGGGTTACGTGCACCCACAATTTTTACTACTGGTATATAGTGCCATTGTCTGACTGGGAATTCAAAGAATATATTGGGGTTACGTGCACCCACAATTTTTACTACTGGTATACAGTGCCAGTTTCTGACTGGGAATTCAAAGAATATATTGGGGTTACAAATACCCTCATTTCTTGCTACTGCCATATAGTGCCAGTTTCTGACTGGTAATTCAAAGAATATATTGGGGTTACGTGCACCCACAATTTTTACTACTGGTATACAGTGCCATTGTCTGACTGGGAATTCAAAGAATATATTGGGGTTATAAATACCCTCATTTCTTGCTACTGCCATATAGTGCCAGTTTCTGACTGGGAATTCAAAGAATATATTGGGGTTACGTGCACCCACAATTTTTACTACTGGTATACAGTGCCATTGTCTGACTGGGAATTCAAAGAATATATTGGGGTTACAAATACCCTCATTTCTTGCTACTGCCATATAGTGCCAGTTTCTGACTGGTAATTCAAAGAATATATTGGGGTTACGTGCACCCACAATTTTTACTACTGGTATACAGTGCCATTGTCTGACTGGGAATTCAAAGAATATATTGGGGTTATAAATACCCTCATTTCTTGCTACTGGTATATAGTGCCATTGTCTGACTGGGAATTCAAAGAATATATTGGGGTTACGTGCACCCACAATTTTTACTACTGGTATACAGTGCCATTGTCTGACTGGGAATTCAAAGAATATATTGGGGTTACGTGCACCCACAATTTTTACTACTGGTATACAGTGCCATTGTCTGACTGGGAATTCAAAGAATATATTGGGGTTACGTGCACCCACAATTTTTACTACTGGTATATAGTGCCATTGTCTGACTGGGAATTCAAAGAATATATTGGGGTTACGTGCACCCACAATTTTTACTACTGGTATACAGTGCCATTGTCTGACTGGGAATTCAAAGAATATATTGGGGTTATAAATACCCTCATTTCTTGCTACTGGTATATAGTGCCATTGTCTGACTGGGAATTCAAAGAATATATTGGGGTTACGTGCACCCACAATTTTTACTACTGGTATACAGTGCCATTGTCTGACTGGGAATTCAAAGAATATATTGGGGTTATAAATACCCTCATTTCTTGCTACTGGTATATAGTGCCATTGTCTGACTGGGAATTCAAAGAATATATTGGGGTTACGTGCACCCACAATTTTTACTACTGGTATACAGTGCCATTGTCTGACTGGGAATTCAAAGAATATATTGGGAATACAAATACCCTCATTTCTTGCTACTGCCATATAGTGCCAGTGTCTGACTGGGAATTCAAAGAATATATTGGGGTTACGTGCACCCACAATTTTTACTACTGGTATACAGTGCCATTGTCTGACTGGGAATTCAAAGAATATATTGGGGTTACGTGCACCCACAATTTTTACTACTGGTATATAGTGCCATTGTCTGACTGGGAATTCAAAGAATATATTGGGGTTACGTGCACCCACAATTTTTACTACTGGTATACAGTGCCATTGTCTGACTGGGAATTCAAAGAATATATTGGGGTTACGTGCACCCACAATTTTTACTACTGGTATATAGTGCCATTGTCTGACTGGGAATTCAAAGAATATATTGGGGTTACGTGCACCCACAATTTTTACTACTGGTATACAGTGCCATTGTCTGACTGGGAATTCAAAGAATATATTGGGGTTATAAATACCCTCATTTCTTGCTACTGGTATATAGTGCCATTGTCTGACTGGGAATTCAAAGAATATATTGGGGTTACGTGCACCCACAATTTTTACTACTGGTATACAGTGCCATTGTCTGACTGGGAATTCAAAGAATATATTGGGGTTACGTGCACCCACAATTTTTACTACTGGTATACAGTGCCAGTTTCTGACTGGGAATTCAAAGAATATATTGGGGTTACAAATACCCTCATTTCTTGCTACTGCCATATAGTGCCAGTTTCTGACTGGTAATTCAAAGAATATATTGGGGTGACGTGCACCCACAATTTTTACTACTGGTATACAGTGCCATTGTCTGACTGGGAATTCAAAGAATATATTGGGGTTATAAATACCCTCATTTCTTGCTACTGCCATATAGTGCCAGTTTCTGACTGGGAATTCAAAGAATATATTGGGGTTACGTGCACCCACAATTTTTACTACTGGTATACAGTGCCATTGTCTGACTGGGAATTCAAAGAATATATTGGGGTTACAAATACCCTCATTTCTTGCTACTGCCATATAGTGCCAGTTTCTGACTGGTAATTCAAAGAATATATTGGGGTTACGTGCACCCACAATTTTTACTACTGGTATACAGTGCCATTGTCTGACTGGGAATTCAAAGAATATATTGGGAATACAAATACCCTCATTTCTTGCTACTGCCATATAGTGCCAGTTTCTGACTGGGAATTCAAAGAATATATTGGGGTTACGTGCACCCACAATTTTTACTACTGGTATACAGTGCCATTGTCTGACTGGGAATTCAAAGAATATATTGGGGTTATAAATACCCTCATTTCTTGCTACTGGTATATAGTGCCATTGTCTGACTGGGAATTCAAAGAATATATTGGGGTTACTTGCACCCACAATTTTTACTACTGGTATACAGTGCCAGTTTCTGACTGGGAATTCAAAGAATATATTGGGGTTACAAATACCCTCATTTCTTGCTACTGCCATATAGTGCCAGTTTCTGACTGGTAATTCAAAGAATATATTGGGGTTACGTGCACCCACAATTTTTACTACTGGTATACAGTGCCAGTTTCTGACTGGGAATTCAAAGAATATATTGGGGTTACAAATACCCTCATTTCTTGCTACTGCCATATAGTGCCAGTTTCTGACTGGTAATTCAAAGAATATATTGGGGTTACGTGCACCCACAATTTTTACTACTGGTATACAGTGCCAGTTTCTGACTGGGAATTCAAAGAATATATTGGGAATACAAATACCCTCATTTCTTGCTACTGCCATATAGTGCCAGTGTCTGACTGGGAATTCAAAGAATATATTGGGGTTACGTGCACCCACAATTTTTACTACTGGTATACAGTGCCAGTTTCTGACTGGGAATTCAAAGAATATATTGGGGTTACAAATACCCTCATTTCTTGCTACTGCCATATAGTGCCAGTTTCTGACTGGTAATTCAAAGAATATATTGGGGTGACGTGCACCCACAATTTTTACTACTGGTATACAGTGCCATTGTCTGACTGGGAATTCAAAGAATATATTGGGAATACAAATACCCTCATTTCTTGCTACTGCCATATAGTGCCAGTTTCTGACTGGGAATTCAAAGAATATATTGGGGTTACGTGCACCCACAATTTTTACTACTGGTATAGAGTGCCATTGTCTGACTGGGAATTCAAAGAATATATTGGGGTTATAAATACCCTCATTTCTTGCTACTGGTATATAGTGCCATTGTCTGACTGGGAATTCAAAGAATATATTGGGGTTACTTGCACCCACAATTTTTACTACTGGTATACAGTGCCAGTTTCTGACTGGGAATTCAAAGAATATATTGGGGTTACAAATACCCTCATTTCTTGCTACTGCCATATAGTGCCAGTTTCTGACTGGTAATTCAAAGAATATATTGGGGTTACGTGCACCCACAATTTTTACTACTGGTATACAGTGCCAGTTTCTGACTGGGAATTCAAAGAATATATTGGGGTTACAAATACCCTCATTTCTTGCTACTGCCATATAGTGCCAGTTTCTGACTGGTAATTCAAAGAATATATTGGGGTTATAAATACCCTCATTTCTTGCTACTGGTATATAGTGCCATTGTCTGACTGGGAATTCAAAGAATATATTGGGGTTACGTGCACCCACAATTTTTACTACTGGTATACAGTGCCATTGTCTGACTGGGAATTCAAAGAATATATTGGGGTTACGTGCACCCACAATTTTTACTACTGGTATATAGTGCCATTGTCTGACTGGGAATTCAAAGAATATATTGGGGTTACGTGCACCCACAATTTTTGCTACTGGTATATAGTGCCAATTTCTAACTGGGAATTCAAAATGCGCAAGGCTCCCGGAAAGGGACGTGGACGAGGCCGTGGGCGAGGTCGGGGGAATGGTTCTGGGGAGCAAGGTAGCAGTGAAGCCACAGGGCGTCCCGTGCCTACTCCTGTGGGGCAGCAAGCATTGCGCCACTCCACAGTGCCAGGGTTGCTTGCCACATTAACTAAACTGCAGGGTACAAACCTTAGTAGGCCCGAGAACCAGGAACAGGTCTTGCAATGGCTGTCAGAGAACGCTTACAGCACATTGTCCAGCAGCCAGTCAGACTCTGCCTCCTCTCCTCCTATTACCCAACAGTCTTGTCCTCCTTCCTCCCAAAATTCCCAAGCTTCACAGAACAATAACCCCAACTGTCCCTGCTCCCCAGAGCTGTTCTCCGCTCCTTTCATTGTCCCTCAACCTGCCTCTCCACGTCACGATTCCACGAACCTAACAGAGGAGCATCTGTGTCCAGATGCTCAAACACTAGAGTCTCTTCCATCTCCGTTCGATTTGGTGGTGGATGACCAGCAACCCACCCTCATCGACGATGATGTGACGCAGTTGCCGTCAGGGCATCCAGTTGACCGGCGCATTGTGCGGGAGGAGGAGATGAGACAGGAGTTGGAAGAGGAAGTGGTGGATGATGAGGACACTGACCCGACCTGGACAGGGGGGATGTCAAGCGGGGAAAGTAGTGTGGATGTTGAGGCAAGTGCAGCACCAAAAAGGGTAGCTAGAGGCAGAGGCAGAGGTCAGCAGCTTAGGCGAAGCCAGGCCACACCCGGAATCTCCCAAGATGTTCCAGTTCGTACCCAGCCCCGAAAAACTCCCACCTCGAGGGCACGTTTCTCGAAGGTGTGGAGTTTTTTCAAGGAATGCGCCGAGGACAGATATAGTGTTGTCTGCACAATTTGCCTCTCGAAATTGATTAGGGGCTCTGAGAAGAGCAACCTGTCCACCACTTCAATGCGCCGTCATTTGGAATCCAAGCACTGGAATCAGTGGCAGGCAGCAACGGCAGGACAAAGGCCGCCTGCCGTTCACGCCACTGCCACTGCCTCTGCCACTGCCTCTGCCTCTGCCACTGCCACTGCTGACTGTGCTGGCGATGCACTCCAGAGGACGAGCCAGGACACCACTTCATCTGCCTCCGCCACTTTGTTGACTTCTCCCTCATCCTCCCCTGTTCCTGTCTTATCTCCTTCTCCTGCACCATCAAAGGCACCATCAGGCACTTCTTTACAACAACCCACCATCTCTCAGACATTGGAGCGGCGGCAGAAATACACTGCTAACCACCCACACGCGCAAGCCTTGAACGCCAACATCGCTAAACTGCTGGCCCAGGAGATGTTGGCGTTCTGGCTTGTTGAAACTCCCGCCTTCCTGGACCTGATGGCAACTGCGGCACCTCGCTATGCCGTCCCTAGCCGTCACTACTTCTCCCGGTGTGCCGTCCCCGCCTTGCACCAGCACGTGTCACTCAACATCAGGCGGGCCCTTAGTTCCGCGCTTTGCACAAAGGTCCACTTGACCACCGACGCGTGGACAAGTGCATGCGGACAGGGACGCTACATTTCACTGACGGCACACTGGGTGAATGTAGTTGAGGCTGGGACTGCTTCCCAAACTGGCCCGGTGTACCTCGTCTCCCCGCCTAACATTCCTGGCAGGGACACGAGAAGAACACCCCCCTCCTCCTCCTCCTCTACCGCCTCCTCCTCCGCCACCGCCTCCTCCTCCGCCACCGCCTCCTCCTCCGCTGTTAGATTGACCCCAGCTACGAGTTGGAAACGTTGCAGCACTGGCGTTGGTAGACGTCAGCAGGCTGTGCTGAAGCTGATCAGCTTGGGGGACAGACAGCACACTGCCTCCGAGGTGAGGGATGCCCTCCTCGATGAGACGGCAATATGGTTTGAGCCGCTGCACCTGGGCCCAGGCATGGTCGTTTGTGATAACGGCCGGAACCTGGTAGCAGCTCTGGAGCTTGCCGGACTCCAACATGTTCCATGCCTGGCCCACGTCTTCAACCTAGTGGTGCAACGTTTCCTAAAGAGCTACCCCAATGTTCCAGAGCTACTGGTGAAAGTGCGGCGCATGTGCGCCCACTTTCGCAAGTCGACAGTAGCCGCTGCTAGCTTAAAATCTCTCCAGCAACGCCTGCATGTGCCACAACACCGGCTTTTGTGCGACGTCCCCACACGCTGGAACTCAACGTTTCAGATGTTGAATAGAGTGGTTGAGCAGCAGAGACCTTTGATGGAATACCAGCTACAAAACCCTAGGGTGCCACAAAGTCAGCTGCCTCAGTTTCTCATCCATGAGTGGCCATGGATGAGAGACCTTTGTGACATCCTACGGGTGTTTGAGGAGTCCACAAGGAGGGTGAGCTCTGAGGATGCGATGGTGAGCCTTACAATCCCGCTCTTGTGTGTTCTGAGAGAATCCCTGATTGACATCAGGGATAACTCAGATCACACAGAGGAGTTAGGGATAGCATCCGATCCGTCACAGCTGGAGAGTAGGTCCACACATCTGTCCGCTTCACTGCGTTTAATGGAGGAGGAGGAGGAGGAGGAGGAGGAGGAGGAGGAAGAAGAGTTGTCCGATGATGTGATGGTGATACAGGAGGCTTCCGGGCAACTTCGAATCGTCCCATTGTTGCAGCGCGGATGGGTAGACATGGAGGATGAGGAGGAAATGGAGATTGAACTTTCCGGTGGGGCCAGAGGAGTCATGCCAACTAACACTGTGGCAGACATGGCTGAGTTCATGTTGGGGTGCTTTACAACCGACAAGCGTATTGTCAAAATCATGGAGGACAACCAGTACTGGATCTTTGCTATCCTTGACCCCCGGTATAAAAACAACATCTCGTCTTTTATTCCGGTAGAGGGGAGGGCCAATCGCATCAATGCTTGCCACAGGCAATTGGTGCAGAATATGATGGAGATGTTTCCAGCATGTGACGTTGGCGGCAGGGAGGGCAGTTCCTCCAGTAGGCAACCAAGTTCTCACCGGTCCACACAAACGAGGGGCACACTGTCTAAGGTCTGGGACACCTTGATGGCACCCCCTCGCCAAAGTGCCGCCACGGAGGGTCCTAGTGTCACCAGGCGTGAGAAGTATAGGCGCATGTTGCGGGAATACCTTTCCGACCACAGCCCTGTCCTCTCCGACCCCTCTGCCCCCTACACGTATTGGGTGTCGAAGTTGGACCTGTGGCTTGAACTTGCCCTATATGCCTTGGAGGTGCTGTCCTGTCCTGCCGCCAGCGTCCTATCTGAGAGGGTGTTCAGTGCAGCCGGTGGCATCATCACTGACAAGCGCACCCGTCTGTCAGCTGAGAGTGCCGACCGGCTCACTTTGATAAAAATGAACCACCACTGGATAGAGCCTTCATTTTTGTGCCCACCTGTGTAAAGCACCCCAACATGAAACTCCATGTCTGTACTCAACCTCTCCAATTCCTCCGCATCCTCATACTCATCCACCATAAGCGTTGCACAATTCTGCTAATACTAGGCTCCCTCCACCCTGATTTCCCCCAACTCTGCTGGTTAGAGGCTCCCTCCACCCTGCTTTCCCACAACTCTGCTGGTTAGAGGCTCCCTCCACCCTGATTTCCACCAACTCTGCTGGTTAGAGGCTCCCTCCACCATGAATTGGTCCAAACTGGGCTGTTTAGCGGCTCCCTCCACCATGAATTGGTCCAAACTGGGGTTTTTAGAGGCTCCCTCCACCATGAATTGGTCCAAACTGGGCTGTTTAGAGGCTCCCTCCACCATGAATTGGTCCAAACTGGGGTTTTTAGAGGCTCCCTCCACCATGAATTGGTCCAAACTGGGCTGGTTAGAGGCTCCCTCCACCATGAATTTGCCCAAACTGGCCTGTTTAGAGGCTCCCTCCACCATGAATTTGCCCAAACTGGCCTGTTTAGAGGCTCCCTCCACCATGAATTGGTCCAAACTGGGGTTTTTAGAGGCTCTCTCCACCATGAATTGGTCCAAACTGGGCTGTTTAGAGGCTCCCTCCATCATGAATTGGTCCAAACTGGGGTTTTTAGAGGCTCCCTCCACCATGAATTGGTCCAAACTGGGGTTTTTAGAGGCTCCCTCCACCATGAATTGGTCCAAACTGGGGTTTTTAGAGGCTCCCTCCACCATGAATTTGCCCAAACTGGGCTGTTTAGAGGCTCCCTCCACCATGAATTTGCCCAAACTGGGCTGTTTAGAGGCTCCCTCCACCATGAATTGGTCCAAACTGGGGTTTTTAGAGGCTCCCTCCACCATGAATTGGTCCAAACTGGGCTGGTTAGAGGCTCCCTCCACCATGAATTTGCCCAAACTGGGCTGTTTAGAGGCTCCCTCCACCATGAATTGGTCCAAACTGGGGTTTTTAGAGGCTCCCTCCACCATGAATTGGTCCAAACTGGGGTTTTTAGAGGCTCCCTCCACCATGAATTGGTCCAAACTGGGGTTTTTAGAGGCTCCCTCCACCATGAATTTGCCCAAACTGAGCTGTTTAGAGGCTCCCTCCACCATGAATTGGTCCAAACTGGGGTTTTTAGAGGCTCCCTCCACCATGAATTGGTCCAAACTGGGGGTTTTTAGAGGCTCCCTCCACCATGAATTTGCCCAAACTGGGCTGTTTAGAGGCTCCCTCCACCATGAATTGGTCCAAACTGGGGTTTTTAGAGGCTCCCTCCACCATGAATTGGTCCAAACTGGGCTGGTTAGAGGCTCCCTCCACCATGAATTTGCCCAAACTGGCCTGTTTAGAGGCTCCCTCCACCATGAATTTGCCCAAACTGGGCTGTTTAGAGGCTCCCTCCACCATGAATTGGTCCAAACTGGGTTTTTAGAGGCTCCCTCCACCATGAATTGGTCCAAACTGGGGTTTTTAGAGGCTCCCTCCACCATGAATTTGCCCAAACTGGGCTGTTTAGAGGCTCCCTCCACCATGAATTTGCCCAAACTGGGCTGTTTAGAGGCTCCCTCCACCATGAATTGGTCCAAACTGGGGTTTTTAGAGGCTCCCTCCACCATGAATTGGTCCAAACTGGGCTGTTTAGAGGCTCCCTCCACCATGAATTTGCCCAAACTGGGCTGTTTAGAGGCTCCCTCCACCATGAATTTGCCCAAACTGGGCTGTTTAGAGGCTCCCTCCACCATGAATTGGTCCAAACTGGGGTTTTTAGAGGCTCCCTCCACCATGAATTGGTCCAAACTGGGGTTTTTAGAGGCTCCCTCCACCATGAATTGGTCCAAACTGGGGTTTTTAGAGGCTCCCTCCACCATGAATTTGCCCAAACTGGGCTGTTTAGAGGCTCCCCTCCACCATGAATTGGTCCAAACTGGGTTTTTAGAGGCTCCCTCCACCATGAATTGGTCCAAACTGGGCTGGTTAGAGGCTCCCTCCACCATGAATTTGCCCAAACTGGCCTGTTTAGAGGCTCCCTCCACCATGAATTTGCCCAAACTGGCCTGTTTAGAGGCTCCCTCCACCATGAATTGGTCCAAACTGGGGTTTTTAGAGGCTCTCCACCATGAATTGGTCCAAACTGGGCTGTTTAGAGGCTCCCTCCATCATGAATTGGTCCAAACTGGGGTTTTTAGAGGCTCCCTCCACCATGAATTGGTCCAAACTGGGGTTTTTAGAGCCTCCCTCCACCATGAATTGGTCCAAACTGGGCTGGTTAGAGGCTCCCTCCACCATGAATTGGTCCAAACTGGGGTTTTTAGAGGCTCCCTCCACCATGATTTGCCCAAACTGGGCTGTTTAGAGGCTCCCTCCACATGAATTTGCCCAAACTGGGCTGTTTAGAGGCTCCCTCCACCATGAATTGGTCCAAACTGGGGTTTTTAGAGGCTCCCTCCACCATGAATTGGTCCAAACTGGGGTTTTTAGAGGCTCCCTCCACCATGAATTGGTCCAAACTGGGCTGTTTAGAGGCTCCCTCCACCATGAATTGGTCCAAACTGGGGTTTTTAGAGGCTCCCTCCACCATGAATTGGTCCAAACTGGGCTGTTTAGAGGCTCCCTCCACCATGAATTGGTCCAAACTGGGGTTTTTAGAGGCTCCCTCCACCATGAATTGGTCCAAACTGGGGTTTTTAGAGGCTCCCTCCACCATGAATTTGCCCAAACTGGGCTGTTTAGAGGCTCCCTCCACCATGAATTTGCCCAAACTGGGCTGTTTAGAGGCTCCCTCCACCATGAATTGGTCCAAACTGGGGTTTTTAGAGGCTCCCTCCACCGTGAATTGGTCCAAACTGGGGGTTTTTAGAGGCTCCCTCCACCATGAATTTGCCCAAACTGGGCTGTTTAGAGGCTCCCTCCACCATGAATTTGCCCAAACTGGGCTGTTTAGAGGCTCCCTCCACCATGAATTGGTCCAAACTGGGGTTTTTAGAGGCTCCCTCCACCATGAATTGGTCCAAACTGGGGGTTTTTAGAGGCTCCCTCCACCATGAATTTGCCCAAACTGGGCTGTTTAGAGGCTCCCTCCACCATGAATTGGTCCAAACTGGGGTTTTTAGAGGCTCCCTCCACATGAATTGGTCCAAACTGGGGGTTTTTAGAGGCTCCATCCACCATGAATTTGCCCAAACTGGGCTGTTTAGAGGCTCCCTCCACCATGAATTGGTCCAAACTGGGGTTTTTAGAGGCTCCCCTCCACCATGAATTGGTCCAAACTGGGGGTTTTTAGAGGCTCCCTCCACCATGAATTTGCCCAAACTGGGCTGTTTAGAGGCTGGGACACCTTGATGGCACCCCCTCGCCAAAGTGCCGCCACGGAGGGGTCCTAGTGTCACCAGGCGTGAGAAGTATAGGCGCATGTTGCGGGAATACCTTTCCGACCACAGCCCTGTCCTCTCCGACCCCTCTGCGCCCTACACGTATTGGGTGTCGAAGTTGGACCTGTGGCTTGAACTTGCCCTATATGCCTTGGAGGTGCTGTCCTGTCCTGCCGCCAGCGTCCTATCTGAGAGGGTGTTCAGTGCAGCCGGTGGCATCATCACTGAACAAGCGCACCCGTCTGTCAGCTGAGAGTGCCGACCGGCTCACTTTGATAAAAATGAACCACCACTGGATAGAGCCTTCATTTTTGTGCCCACCTGTGTAAAGCACCCCAACATGAAACTCCATGTCTGTGTACTCAACCTCTCCAATTCCTCCGCATCCTCATACTCATCCACCATAAGCGTTGCACAATTCTGCTAATACTAGCTCCCTCCACCCTGATTTCCCCCAACTCTGCTGGTTAGAGGCTCCCTCCACCCTGCTTTCCCACAACTCTGCTGGTTAGAGGCTCCCTCCACCCTGATTTCCACCAACTCTGCTGGTTAGAGGCTCCCTCCACCATGAATTGGTCCAAACTGGGCTGTTTAGCGGCTCCCTCCACCATGAATTGGTCCAAACTGGGGTTTTTAGAGGCTCCCCTCCACCATGAATTGGTCCAAACTGGGGCTGTTTAGAGGCTCCCTCCACCATGAATTGGTCCAAACTGGGGTTTTTAGAGGCTCCCTCCACCATGAATTGGTCCAAACTGGGCTGGTTAGAGGCTCCCTCCACCATGAATTTGCCCAAACTGGCCTGTTTAGAGGCTCCCTCCACCATGAATTTGCCCAAACTGGCCTGTTTAGAGGCTCCCTCCACATGAATTGGTCCAAACTGGGGTTTTTAGAGGCTCTCTCCACCATGAATTGGTCCAAACTGGGCTGTTTAGAGGCTCCCTCCATCATGAATTGGTCCAAACTGGGGTTTTTAGAGGCTCCCTCCACCATGAATTGGTCCAAACTGGGGTTTTTAGAGGCTCCCTCCACCATGAATTGGTCCAAACTGGGGTTTTTAGAGGCTCCCTCCACCATGAATTTGCCCAAACTGGGCTGTTTAGAGGCTCCCTCCACCATGAATTTGCCCAAACTGGGCTGTTTAGAGGCTCCCTCCACCATGAATTGGTCCAAACTGGGGTTTTTAGAGGCTCCCTCCACCATGAATTGGTCCAAACTGGGCTGGTTAGAGGCTCCCTCCACCATGAATTTGCCCAAACTGGGCTGTTTAGAGGCTACCTCCACCATGAATTGGTCCAAACTGGGTTTTTAGAGGCTCCCTCCACCATGAATTGGTCCAAACTGGGGTTTTTAGAGGCTCCCTCCACCATGAATTGGTCCAAACTGGGGTTTTTAGAGGCTCCCTCCACCATGAATTTGCCCAAACTGAGCTGTTTAGAGGCTCCCTCCACCATGAATTGGTCCAAACTGGGGTTTTTAGAGGCTCCCTCCACCATGAATTGGTCCAAACTGGGGGTTTTTAGAGGCTCCCTCCACCATGAATTTGCCCAAACTGGGCTGTTTAGAGGCTCCCTCCACCATGAATTGGTCCAAACTGGGGTTTTTAGAGGCTCCCTCCACCATGAATTGGTCCAAACTGGGCTGGTTAGAGGCTCCCTCCACCATGAATTTGCCCAAACTGGCCTGTTTAGAGGCTCCCTCCACCATGAATTTGCCCAAACTGGGCTGTTTAGAGGCTCCCTCCACCATGAATTTGCCCAAACTGGGCTGTTTAGAGGCTCCCTCCACCATGAATTTGCCCAAACTGGGCTGTTTAGAGGCTCCCTCCACCATGAACTTGGTCCAAACTGGGGTTTTTAGAGGCTCCCTCCACCATGAATTGGTCCAAACTGGGCTGTTT
Organism: Leptodactylus fuscus; assembly: GCF_031893055.1. Lineage (NCBI taxonomy): Eukaryota > Metazoa > Chordata > Amphibia > Anura > Leptodactylidae > Leptodactylus > Leptodactylus fuscus. Next base: position 106,807,173 of record NC_134271.1, on the reverse strand, counting down.
AGAGGCTCCCTCCAACATGAATTTGCCCAAACTGGGCTGTTTAGAGGCTCCCTCCACCATGAATTTGCCCAAACTGGGCTGTTTAGAGGCTCCCTCCACCATGAATTAGGTCCAAACTGGGGTTTTTAGAGGCTCCCTCCACCAATGAATTGGTCCAAACTGGGCTGCTTAGAGGCTCCCTCCACCATGAATTTGCCCAAACTGGCCTGTTTAGAGGCTCCCCTCCACCATGAATTTGCCCAAACTGGGCTGTTTAGAGGCTCCCTCCACCATGAATTTGCCCAAACTGGGCTGTTTAGAGGCTCCCTCCACCATGAATTGGTCCAAACTGGGTTTTTAGAGGCTCCCTCCACCATGAATTGGTCCAAACTGGGCTGTTTAGAGGCTCCCTCCACCATGAATTTGCCCAAACTGGGCTGTTTAGAGGCTCCCTCCACCATGAATTTGCCCAAACTGGGCTGTTTAGAGGCTCCCTCCACCATGAATTGGTCCAAACTGGGGTTTTTAGAGGCCTCCCTCCACCATGAATTGGTCCAAACTGGGGTTTTTAGAGGCTCCCTCCACCATGAATTGGTCCAAACTGGGGTTTTTAGAGGCTCCCTCCACCATGAATTTGCCCAAACTGGGCTGTTTAGAGGCTCCCCTCCACATGAATTGGTCCAAACTGGGGTTTTTAGAGGCTCCCTCCACCATGAATTGGTCCAAAACTGGGCTGGTTAGAGGCTCCCTCCACCATGAATTTGCCCAAACTGGCCTGTTTAGAGGCTCCCTCCACCATGAATTTGCCCAAACTGGCCTGTTTAGAGGCTCCCTCCACCATGAATTGTCCAAACTGGGGTTTTTAGAGGCTCTCTCCACCATGAATTGGTCCAAACTGGTGCTGTTTAGAGGCTCCCTCCATCATGAATTGGTCCAAACTGGGTTTTTAGAGGCTCCCTCCACCATGAATTGGTCCAAACTGGGGTTTTTAGAGCCTCCCTCCACCATGAATTGGTCCAAACTGGGCTGGTTAGAGGCTCCCTCCACCATGAATTGGTCCAAACTGGGTTTTTAGAGGCTCCCTCCACCATGAATTTGCCCAAACTGGGCTGTTTAGAGGCTCCCTCCACCATGAATTTGCCCAAACTGGGCTGTTTAGAGGCTCCCTCCACCATGAATTGGTCCAAACTGGGGTTTTTAGAGGCTCCCTCCACCATGAATTGGTCCAAACTGGGGTTTTTAGAGGCTCCCTCCACCATGAATTGGTCCAAACTGGGCTGTTTAGAGGCTCCCTCCACCATGAATTGTCCAAACTGGGGTTTTTAGAGGCTCCCTCCACCATGAATTGGTCCAAACTGGGCTGTTTAGAGGCCTCCCTCCACCATGAATTGGTCCAAACTGGGTTTTTAGAGGCTCCCTCCACCATGAATTGGTCCAAACTGGGGTTTTTAGAGGCTCCCTCCACATGAATTTGCCCAAACTGGGCTGTTTAGAGGCTCCCTCCACCATGAATTTGCCCAAACTGGGCTGTTTAGAGGCTCCCTCCACCATGAATTGGTCCAAACTGGGGTTTTTAGAGGCTCCCTCCACCGTGAATTGGTCCAAACTGGGGGTTTTTAGAGGCTCCCTCCACCATGAATTTGCCCAAACTGGGCTGTTTAGAGGCTCCCTCCACCATGAATTTGCCCAAACTGGCTGTTTAGAGGCTCCCTCCACCATGAATTGGTCCAAACTGGGGTTTTTAGAGCTCCCTCCACCATGAATTGGTCCAAACTGGGGGTTTTTAGAGGCTCCCTCCACCATGAATTTGCCCAAACTGGCTCTTTAGAGGCTCCCTCCACCATGAATTGGTCCAAACTGGGTTTTTAGAGGCTCCCTCCACCATGAATTGGTCCAAACTGGGGGTTTTTAGAGGCTCCCTCCACCATGAATTTGCCCAAACTGGGCTGTTTAGAGGCTCCCTCCACCATGAATTGGTCCAAACTGGGGTTTTTAGAGGCTCCCTCCACCATGAATTGGTCCAAACTGGGGTTTTTTAGAGGCTCCCTCCACCATGAATTGGTCCAAACTGGGGTTTTTTTAGAGGCTCCCTCCACCATGAATTTGCCAAACTGAGCTGTTTAGAGGCTCCCTCCACCATGAATTGGTCCAAACTGGGGTTTTTTAGAGGCTCCCTCCACCATGAATTGGTCCAAACTGGGGTTTTTAGAGGCTCCCTCCACCATGAATTTGCCCAAACTGGGCTGTTTAGAGGCTCCCTCCACCATGAATTGGTCCAAACTGGGTTTTTTAGAGGCTCCCTCCACCATGAATTGGTCCAAACTGGGCTGGTTAGAGGCTCCCTCCACCATGAATTTGCCCAAACTGGCCTGTTTAGAGGCTCCCTCCACCATGAATTTGCCCAAACTGGCTGTTTAGAGGCTCCCTCCACCATGAATTGGTCCAAACTGGGGTTTTTAGAGGCTCCCTCCACCATGAATTGGTCAAACTGGGGTTTTTAGAGGCTCCCTCCACCATGAATTTGCCCAAACTGGCTGTTTAGAGGCTCCCTCCACCATGAATTTGCCCAAACTGAGCTGTTTAGAGGCTCCCTCCACCATGAATTGGTCCAAACTGGGGTTTTTAGAGGCTCCCTCCACCATGAATTGGTCCAAACTGTGGGGTTTTTAGAGGCTCCCTCCACCATGAATTTGCCCAAACTGGGCTGTTTAGAGGCTCCTCCACCATGAATTGGTCCAAACTGGGGTTTTTAGAGGCTCCCTCCACCATGAATTGGTCCAAACTGGGCTGGTTAGAGGCTCCTCCACCATGAATTTGCCCAAACTGGCTCTGTTTAGAGGCTCCCTCCACCATGAATTTGCCCAAACTGGCCTGTTTAGAGGCTCCCTCCACCATGAATTGGTCCAAACTGGGGTTTTTAGAGGCTCTCTCCACCATGAATTGGTCCAAACTGGGCTGTTTAGAGGCTCCCTCATCATGAATTGGTCCAAACTGGGGTTTTTTAGAGGCTCCCTCCACCATGAATTGGTCCAAACTGGGGTTTTTAGAGGCTCCCTCCACCATGAATTGGTCCAAACTGGGCTGGTTAGAGGCTCCCTCCACCATGAATTTGCCCAAACTGGCTGTTTAGAGGCTCCCTCCACATGAATTGGTCCAAACTGGGGTTTTTAGAGGCTCCCTCCACCATGAATTGGTCCAAACTGGGGTTTTTAGAGGCTCCCTCCACCATGAATTGGTCCAAACTGGGCTGTTTAGAGGCTCCCTCCACCATGAATTGGTCCAAACTGGGGTTTTTAA